>NW_008238464.1:2929670-2941594 GCF_000691975.1 Corvus brachyrhynchos
ATCAATCTGGCTATGGTACAACGTTAGCACAAACCACCTCACCCTGCCTGGGCAAACAGAGGCTCTGAGCTTGGCTCTGCTCTCTCTGGTACTCTCCTTGCAGCAAGGTGAAGCTAGAGCAGCCCCAAGGCTGCTGCATTGCTCTCTGGGACCAGCATGGTCCTCAGCAGTGCCATACTGAGCAGCCTTCTGCTGCAGCTGCTGAGGAGCTGGGGAAATGCAGGAGACCTCAAATGTGGGAAATGTCAATTGCTTCTCAGCAGTAGTGGAGAGGCAGCCTTCTCTGCCCAGCCCCTGGGGCAAGTGCTTGCTCTCTCATCTGCTCAAGGAAAGCCAGAGCCTTGGCAGTGGTGCTGTAGGGGTTGTGTAGCCCAGAAACCACTTGTATCCTGGGCTGCATCAAAAGCAACGTGGCCAGCAGGGTGAGAGAGGTGATTCTGTCCCTCTCCTCTGGTGAGACCTGACCTGGAGTGCTGCATCCAGCTCTGGGGTCTCCGACACTGACCTGAAGCGAGTCCAGAGGAGGCCACCAAGTTGGTCAGAGGTGAAGCACTTCTATAAGGAATGGTTGAGAGAGTTGGGATTGTTCAGCCTGGAAAAGAGAAAACTTTGGCATGACCTAATTGTGGCCTTCCAGGGCCTGAAAGAGAACTTATACAAAAGATGGTGCAAGACTTTAGAAGAGCATGTAGTGACAGGACAAGGGGGAATGGCTTCAAATTGAAAGAGGGTAGGTTTAGATCAGATATTAGAAAAAATTCTTTACTGTGAGGGTGATGAGCTGTCGCTGTTGGGGGGGTCACGACTGTCTGTACAGTGCCTCTTTCAAGGGCCAAAAAGCCGTTTATTGTTTATTAAACAAAGCAGCCTCTTTCATACACCTTTTGTATGTTATCATTCGTGTTACAGAATCATTGGCTGCTAAACTACTACAATAGACTCATTGGCTATTAGTAACTACAGCATACTACCATTGGCTACCTATAGCATAAGCATTCAAGCATTCAGGAAAATAACAGGTGCAGATATGTTGCTGTTTTCTCCTTCTACTGTTTAACTTTCTTGCTTCTGTTGATACTACATTCTCATGGGTAAAAACTAATTGTTTTTCTTCTCACAGACTTTTCTCACAGTCCTTCTCTAGCCAAAGTACCAGGCCTGAGCCATAATTTTACAAAGGCAACAAGGCCTTCATTTTATAAGGCTTTACTTAAACGCCATAGTGAGCCACTGGAATAGATTTCCCAGCGAAGTTGTGAGTGCTCCATCCCTGGAGTTGTTCAAGGCCAGATTAGATGGAGCTTTGAGCAACCTGGTGTAGTTGAAGGTATCCGTGCCTGTGGCACAGGGTTTGGAACTAGGTGATCTTCAAGATCCCCTTCCAATCCAAACCATTTCTATGATTCTGTGAGTCTAAGTAACCTGGCTGACTTGTCCTTGCCTCCCACCAGCTCGAGTCTCGGACAGGCTCGTGCTGATTGCACAGTGGCTCCGGTGCATAGGTATGGAGCAGTGCAAAGGGGAGTGCTGTGCTCTGTCTGCACCTGCCTCTTATGCAGGGTGGTTTCACTGCAGGATTCAGGTTTTCAGAGGGTAAGAGTGGTTTGTCCCAAGTTATACCTGATTTTTTTTCCCTTTTGTCTGAAGTTTCTGACATGATAGAAAAAAAATGTAGTGAAACCAGAAAAATGAAAATGTGAGAGCGAGGGGAGGATGGAGGCAATGGTAATTATTCTTTTTTATAAGATTTCTTGTTTTGTGTTAGTACAACAGACAGCAGGGAATTTGATTTTAAATGCAATTCTATTTCCCTAACCTTGTGCACTGATTTCACTAAAAGTTAATGGTGAAACAGTATTTAGGAAATAAGGATGAAATAATAAAAATGTGACACACCAAAATGCTTACTTGATGGTTTTGTTTTCATTATGTGACAAGCTGTAACAAAATATATTTAAATATCTTAGCACTTAGAAATACTGCTGGCTTTTGTCATCATAATATTTTTTATTATGATCAAGTGATACCAATACTGACAAGCCTGAATATTGTGTGTCCTTACCAGTAGTGTTTCAGAGATGAAAAAGAATGCATTTCCCATTCACTGATACAGGGTGTGAGACATTAATCTGACTGCCTCTACCTAATTTTTAGTTATGGGATTTATTTTATAATGTTTAGACAGAAGGAGAAATGAATAGTAATATGATTTTTTTATGAACAGTAGTGTAACTAAAATATTTTTAATCATTTAAATGCATTGTGATTAAATTGAAACTATATCCATTTTCTTTTCAGCTTCTGCTTAAATTGTAAATGCATCCTACTGTAAAAAAAGCAAAGGTCTTACTTAAGTAAGAGTGACTTCTTATATCAAGCTTTTGCACTTCATGGTGGTTTACACATGCTAGGTTATCTTCTTTGCCCTTCTTCACTTTCTGAATTACATTTAAAAAGGACACCTTATTTTTTTGCCATATAAACACACAAATGTAGGTGATAAAGTGATCATTCCCTTGGCTAGAATGGCTCTAGAAGGAAAGGTAGCTCAGTGTATCTGAAGAGCATCACTGAGCCCCAGGAACTTTCCCACACACCTTGTCTTGATGGACTGCCACAGCTCTGCAGGGTTTGTAGCAGGCTTCTCAGCACATTGTAGGCAAAACCAGCAGTTAGCTACGATACGGAAAGTAGGAAAAAAAAAGGTTTTTCGACATGTTTTAATGTGGAAAGGATTGCTATTGTTACCAGCAAAATTATTTTCTGTATTCCTGAAGGAATATTACAGATTTTGAATTAAGTTATTTGTATTGTCTATGTTTTAATAATTAATTGTTATTGCATTTAGAAATTCAATCTGCCTAAAGACAAAGGGTTTCTTAGATTGAGAGAGGATCTTGTTCTGACTGATTGTGGGTCCCTAGAGGGCAGTCCTGGGCCACCTACTCTGAGGTAGCTGATGCCTGGGATACCCTTGGGCTAAATTATGGGGAAAGAAAGGCAATCAGTTAGTCTTCTTTGTACAGGCAGCAACAATTTAAACTTTATGATAGACTGGATGGTCTGTAGCAGCAACTTCAACATTTCTGAACAACGTGTGGCAACAGCAATTTTTGAACAGCCTGTGGATTAAGCTTTTCTGGACAACATGTGGCAACAAAGAATTAAACTTTTAAGAAGAGGAAGAAAGGAAGAAGGAAAGATAGTGAAATAGAGAAAAAAGATCTGGGTCACCACCCAGAGTTCCAGTGCTGTCTCTGGTCCGGTTCCTGCAGGTGGTGGGTGCAGGGATGATGGGTGTACACCCTGCCCCTCTCTGTTTTGCTGTTTATAAACCAGTCCTTGCCCATGTGCATTTTATTATTCTTGAAATTTCAGAAGGAGGCTGGGGGGAGTCTCATGGTTTCAAATCCCCTCCCCTGACAGATGCAAGAGCACTGCTGTCTCAAACTTGTTTTTAGAAATAGTTACCCAAGATAAGCAAGTTGATCCCAGAAAAGCACTATCCTGCCGCCACAAGACCCTCTTTTTTTAACTGCACCTGATCTAGTTGGCATGGAAACATTCCTTTTCTCTTCTGCCAAATGTTTGAAACATTAACTTTTTCAGGTTTTCAGTTTCTCACACTGATATGACTGAAAATGGAGTGGAAGGAATTTCTTAATGAAAATTACATATAGTTGCTTGGGAAAATGATATAACATTACATAAAAGTTATTAGTCAGTCTTCAGTCTTTGTGTAAAAAAGTGATACAATTCCATGGATTTTCTATAATTTCTTTATCTAAATCCAAATGTTTGATGTGATGATTCTCTGTATTCATGAGGAGATGAATTGAAACACCCAAGAAAATGGTTTTTTTCAATTATAGCAATCCTTTCTAAAATACCAAGTTTTAATAGAATTACTAACACTTTGTTAATAGTTTTGTGTGTTTAGAAGCACAGTCACTTTCAAATTCAGAGCCCAGGAACCCAGATATTACCCAGCTGCTCTTTAGCTGATGCTTGTTGCAAACATGTAACTATGGGCCCGATCCCGAGTTCACAAATAGTCTATGAACTGTCGGTCCAGTCGCGTTCAGAAGAGACAGCTGGATTCATCAATAACACAATTTATTGACTGCAACATCTATGGTTCTTTTGGATTGCCAGTGATAAATGCATTGACTGCAGAATAGCTGTATATAGCACTAACAATATGATTGCAATCACAAGCTTAATGTCCCTGGTCAACACTCAGCATAGCTGAGGACACAAGACTTACCAAAAGATATCCCTTCTGGGGAGGGCAAGGAGGACAAACCTGCCAACCCATCCCTGCAATTTCATGTCAAATTCTCATCCCCCCACTTAGATATGAAATTGGGGTACATTTTATACCTTATTAACCAGTATTTTTCAAAGTGCTGTGAGTGGGGCTGCAGTCAAACCTTACATTCTCTGTTGTCGCATTGTACAGAATATTTCTCCACAGGAGGTGTACTTGGTTTGTACAAAATATCCCTGGGTATCAGGTAGAAGAATGAGCCCCTGTGACTTCTACTCACTCCACATGCCTCCCCAATGACATGGCAACACAAATCACAAGATCTCCATCTGGTTTCCATGATTACACTGTGGGTCCTCTGACATACTGAGCTTTGCATTATCCAACAGTACTCTTGCCACCAGTTACTCTTTCCTAGTCAAGTGATGGTGGTTAGGAGTGGAAAATGAAAATCTGAGGTGAAAATCACTATCCTGGAACTTATATCAACATTTAAAAGTTCTCGGATGGCAAGCGTGGTGAGTAGTAAGCAGGTTGCAGTACGTGGTGGTTCATAAGGCTATGAATGTGGGCAGTTTGGATGCCCTCCTAGTACTGCACATCACCTTCGTTGCCTCAGGGGTGGAAGGAAAGCAAATTCAGGCAGGTAAGTTTTGTGGGGATGAGCAGTAGTGTAAATAAAACTTCTGTGAGATGTTTGTGACTCCAGTATTACAGGATGTGTGAATTCTTCAGTGCAGTTGAGTCTAGCAGCACAGCACAGCTGTATCCTGACCCACACTGGGATGTCAGGTGGATTCAAACCTCTTCTTTGGCTTTCCATGGAAGAAAACCCAGTCTGCAGCCAGGAGAGGGTCATGAGCATGCACTGTAGCAGAGCCCCAGCATGCAAATGGTCAGTGCTTTGAGAGGGTGAAATATTAAGAGAAGATCCAGTGCAAACCCTTGACTGACACTGAGTTAAAGTTGCCAGCCTTCATTTCCCATTCCACAAAGACCTGTTCTGTCAGAAGCTGCTACTTCGTTTCTCAGTCCATCTTTTCAACTCTTGCTTTATTCACCCAGGAGCCCTCGATGTTGTTCCTTCCCTGAGCAATCTCTGTTCTGCCTAGATTACCAGTGTAAATATAAATACTGTTACAGTTTCAGTGTTATGGATTTTTTCCAACAAACCTCTGCTATGACTACAAACTTTGAACAATTAATAACAGAAACCAGCTGTTTGTAAATGTCTTCCTTAATGTTACAGGAATGTTTTCAGTTGGATTATTTACATGCAACTGAAAAAGGCACCAGGAGTTACAGAAGCCTTGAAGCCATATCAGTACCATGTTGCTCCTAAGAACAGATAATTATTCAAACATTGAAGGGTGATGGTATTGGTGCTTGCTTGTTTCTGGCTTAAAAAGGAAATAATGGAAAGTTAGTAGCTGGATTGAGATGATAAACTAATCAGCAGATGAGGTACTAACCGGTCAAAAGGCTACTTGTCTTTTTTACCTTTTTCAGTAATGGAATAATTTGAATGTTCGTCTACTACACAGGTAAGGTATTTCACAAGAAAACTTTATCTTAATATCAAATAATACTGTTCAGGTGTTTCTAGTCACAACAATGCTTCCTCCTTTTCTGCCCTTGTCCATAATAATTTTGTTAGATCTCTTAGGGATTTTTTTTGTTCAATGCTATATTCAAACTTAACAGCCAAAACAAATAGGATGATATTTTTTAAATAGTTATACCAGGCACAAATAACAACAAATCATCTGCAGACCTGCCTTTTTTTCTTTTTTTCTGTTCATTAGCAAAACAGAATGTCATTCTATTATCTGCTGCTGAAATTTCTAGCCTAATGCTGTCTCCCACTTATTTTGGTAGATATTTTTAGGCTAGTGCTTTTTTCTCAGATAACATTTTGTATTTGCATCTTCAGGAGGCAAATGATCTTATTTTTCCAAGAAATCATATTATTGAAATTAAACTTCGTAACTACAGTGGACCGTAAGGGGGAAATGCCAGAGAGGAGACATGTCTGATGGGGAGAATGCAAAAAGATTTCTGTTAGAGGAAATTTAGTAGATGCTGGCATCTGGTAGAAACTTGTTTTAATGACCTACAAGTCCTTACGAAGATGGTCGAGTAATTTCTTGACTGGTTTTAAATAATAAAAAAACCCACTACAAGTGGAGATTTGACTGTCTCCGAATTGCCCAAAGAAGTCCTTTCAGGAAGTTAGAGACCTACATTTCTCCATTCTGCATTTGCTTGAAAGTTGCAGTGATTGGTGCAATACTTTCACTATGTCTTGCTTTTCCTTTTCTCGTTTAGCTCAAAGTTCCTGTGGTTAGTTGGTTGTAGGACTCCTTGCATTTTTAACTGTTGCAAGATGGCATTGGACCCTATCATCTGCCTGCAGAAAGGGGCTATGCTTGTGTAACTGCACAGATAAAGTGCAGTATGCAATCCTAGGACTGCTAAGAACATTTTAACACAGTAATTGTGAAGACTTGCAGGAGACAACATCACGGAGGATTTTGTTAGGTAATTTCCATGTAATCTTTTTACCATCTAAACTGTAAGGCAACACACTGCCTTCCAGTTTTTAGAGGACTTCATCTCAAACCTGATAGGCACAATTTTCTGACAGTGAGTGTCACATGTATTTGATTATGAATGCATTTTTTTTCCTTGTCTGTGACCAAAAACTTGGCTGTAGATACCTGTGCAACGTGTATATGTAGCACCTAGAAGGCCCGAGCTTGGAAAACACAGGACAACAATGGACTTCCTCTGCCCTTTGGCTAGTTCATTCCTATCTCAGGTATCCAGTTATATTGATCTCTCTGTGAGTTGCTGTGCTTCATCCTAACAAAGGAGTGTATACTGGATGTATTGTTTAGAGGCAGAAGTTGTAGTCTGTCTTCAATTTAACCTAGACAAGCCAAATTAACTTAAAACTTTCCTGAAATGTAAGCATCTCATTTTCCCTACTATGCCCATAGTTCAGTGAAGTCTCTTGGGATTTGTGAATATATTAACAGGACAGTGCACAATATTTCAGCTGAAGGTGGGCCAGTACCTTGAAGATTGTTGTCAAGGTCCTAAACAGAAGATGTGTGGGCATGCAGAAGTTACTGATCCATGGGAGAGCTGATGCAAGTGGGTGCAGGCCTGAGCTGTGCTGGATGTACCACGTGCTGCAGGCACAGCTGGAGCCAGCTCACCTGTGTGGAGAAGCTTTAGGCAGCTCCCACTTGACACCTGGCAACAGTTCCACCCGCATGTCTCAGCTTGACTCGAAGAGAAACAGCCTGTTTTCATACACCATCTTTTTGTGTGGCAGTAAAGATGATGAACAGAATTTTCTACTTCTGAGGACACCTTGTAAAAACCCTAAAGCCCTCAGTGCTGGCAAATGTCCCCACAGATGGGATTTGCATGGTGTGGCAAGCCCTGATTAGAGGTCTGTCTGAGACAGCACAGCTCTGGGTTCCCAGCATCAGAAGAGACATAAGGTTATCTGTGCTATCTCCTTTTACCTTCTCAGGTTATCTCAAATAACCCAAATTTAAATCAATATCCCATGGAGTCTGAGTACCTTTCTCACTGGAATCTATAGTGAAGACTTGCATCAGTGCACTGCAGGTGCCTTTGTTACTTCTCAGTTCACCTGATTTAAGGCAGCATTTGCTATTCCCTTTTTTTTTTATTTAAAAGATATACTTGTGAGTCATAGGAATCTTGACCCACAATTCTCCTTAGTCTGTGATTCTGGATGGCAAATAATTATTTTTGTGTTTACAATTAAAGAAAATAAAATGGTATAATTTCTGAGTGCAGGACGAGTAAATGGGTAAAAATCACTATGAGCCAAGCTGCAGGGTCACATATTTCAAACTATTGTGCCATTGGTAAATTACATAGGAAAACTTCAATTTTTTTTGTACAAGGGCTAATGAAAACATCAATATGAAGGCCATGGCTAATCCCCTGGCAAGTTCTCTCCATGGCAGTAACTACTGCCACACCTTGGCTTCTTCCTTTCCAAGCATCTGCTGTCATCTTTTGCTAGATGGCTTCCCAGTTAGCCCTGCAGCTCTGGCTTTGCAGTGTAGCTCAACTTTCTCTGCTCACCATGACAACTGGTTACCACAATGAAGGCAGTAAGGATATTGAAACAAAACAACAGACTAACGTGATGCAACCAAACACTGCAACGTTACTTTCATATTTTCAATTTCCAGTTTTCCTCCCCTACCTTAACCTTTCTAAATCAAAATTTTTGATTACAGTGTTTTTGAATACTTCTTCCTCAATAGAAGATTCTTCTGTTCTCAAATCATGTAATACATACATGTTTTATGTGGCTTTAACTGTATTTAAATAATTACCTGCTATTACATTTCTTAATATTTTTTATTCTTGTAGCTTTAAAAGATTTGTACATACAATGATAATCTTAATGTCTTCATCAAAGTTACCCTGTGCAACGAAACTTAAAGTAGAAATGGTATAAAAACATACATAAAGTGCTTTAAAACTCTGTTTAATTTGCCCTGCTCAGTTTCAGATGAGAAAGCTATATGATGAATACCTACTGCTGCCAAACCCAAAAAATATGATTGTGGCTAAAAACCACAGTTTTGCCCTAAATATACTTCTGTCTGTCTTAGAGACGTGGTATGACTATAGTCTCTTCTCATGGAGAAGGGATGATTTACCAGGCACAGGTAAAACATGAGATTACTGAATTATATAATTGCCTTAAAAACCCCTAACAACTCTGTTTGCTTGCCATTGGCACTTTTCCAAAAAAAATCAGGGCAAGTATTGTTCTGATTTTTGCAGTTCAAGTCAGTTGGTGTGGAAGACCTGGTGACCACACAAGGCAAGTTTGAAAAGACATAATTTCAGACTAACTGCTGTCAGTCACTGCTGATAGGTTGCCCAGCTAGCTGGAGTTTATGTTCAAGTTTTGCCTCATCTGAAAGGAACTCATTTGATGGGCTCCAGGGTTATTTTGTGACACAAGTGCTCTCTTGATCCAAACAAATAAACTAATGCAGCCACATGCCCCAAGGAGATGATATACGTGAAAAAGGAAAGTTGTCAATTCTGTAAATCGAGAAAGACAAGTGATCTTGAAAGCTGGTTCAAAACTACTGGATGATGTAGGAAAATAAGAGGTTTGTGGTAATGAAAGACAATGTTCTAAATTCATCCCAGGCAACTTCCATCCCATCCCTCCCTAAGAGAAGGCTCTCTGATTTTCTTCTAAGCATAACTCAAAAGGATTGAATTATTTATTGCAGACACTGTGCTCCCTTCATTGGCTATATAACGTTTATCAAATAAAGAAGGCAGGTGCCACCACCTGATGGAAAAAGGACTTCTCAGTGATACCTTATTTAGCATACACACTTTGTAGAAATGCTATACACCAAATGCTATCCTCAAGTCCAGTCTCTTAATTTGCACAGAAATCGCCTTATCTGAACTTTTCCTCAGCTGCAGAAAGATAAGGTACACCATGATCATCGCTCTGCTGCAATCAATTTTAAAAGATGGCACTGATGAACTTTATTAGAGCCCTCCTTGCATGAATTATGACTGCTTATTCTGTTTTAGAGATTTATGAGGCAAAATACTGCTGAATGTTCTCATAGATTAAAAAAAAAGTAAATTTCACTGCATAGATGCATAGATCTGATAAGGAGGATGTTTGGATAATGTTTTGCTTAGCATCATCTTCGGTGAATTTGCTAATTCTTGGTCTGCTTTGAACTGTCTCTGGTGACCATACCAAATGTTCATGCAGACTAGTATTAATGTCCACTTTCCTCAGACAACCCACTTCGCAGACTAGTATTAATGTCCACTTTCCTCAGACAACCCACTTCTTTGTTTTCTTCTGCAATTTTTGTCTTGTGGGTTCCATGGTCTATGAATTTTTGCTGTTTCATGAAATGCAGCCGTTTCATTTCAGCTTTACTACACTTTTTTTTTTTCTGAATTCTGGTTCACATTCAATGAATAGTTGAATGATTGAATAGCTCTAATTTTATCTGCTTATTTTTATAATATTTTAACAAAGTGTTTTATACCAGAAACATTTTTACTAGAGATATTTTTTCCCTATTAGTAGTATTACAATAAATATAGGAGAAAAAACCCATCACAACTGCATACAGCAGAACCTCTACCACGTGTAACTCAAAAAGAATTCTTAAAAAATCTTTATTTTTTAAAAATCAGCGCTTCTAGAGCAATGAAGTAGACACCTCTCTTGCCTTTATGATAATCAGATTCAGCTCACAGATTTTTTTGGCGATGCAAAATACAGAAACTAAAAATCTTGTAAAATCTTGCATAATCTTGCATTGTTTGACCTAATACTAGGAGTTAATGAGAAACATTTCCAAAATTAAATACGGATATAAGTGGTGACCAAAGAGAGACAAGCTGACTACATAAATCCTGCTGTGTTTGCCAAATCAGGAATGAATTAATTTTCTGTGTACCTCCCAACAGTTTCGTGCCTGGAAGTGTTGCAATGTGCCTCCAGATAGCACTACATACCTTGTTTTGATGGAAGACAGTATATGCAGGCATAGCAGGGCGTAATCTTTCATCTTTACTTATCTGCAGCTACCAAGCAGTGGGCAGCATGTTTGAACGTGTTTCCATTTGGTAAATATAATAGTACCAGAACATGCAATGAAAGAAGTACCAGAAGCAGAATGAAAAAACAGACAGGGACAGGACATGCCTGGATTATTCTCCACAGTTTTTGCAGAATACTTGCAATTTGCTTAGAAAATGTTATGATTTTTTATTTCATATTTTATATTTTTATATTTATAATTTGTATTTTTAACCATAATGAGAACATCTACCTTGATAGTTCTAAAGGGCATGATTGCTACCTGCTTTGTGAGGAACGTTAGAGCTTTCCTCTGCCTTAATATCTAGTTTAGTAGTTAGTCAACAAGTAAGTGGCAGTACAGCATTAAAATTGCCCATATTTGATTATGTGTTTAACAAAATAGTTTGAGGAACTTCTGCTTTGAGAAACTCTGGCTCCAGCTGTGGTGTGAGAGTGAAGCAGAGAACTAAGAATCACTAGAATCTAGAGAACATACTGTTCCCAGAACAGCCACGAATTAAGTAATCTCTATAAAATGTCAGGACTGCTTAGCAAGATTTGTAGATAAAAGCTTAGTGACTAAATGAGACTAAACCTGTACGTTCAAGCTTCCAAATATCTCAGTGACAGTCTGGTTAACTCAAACCAAGCAGACAAAGCAGCCTACTGAAGAAGCAAATAAATCGGCTGATGTCCCCGAGATGGTGCTGCCAACAGCGTCCGCAGAGTCTTGAAGGGCTCCTTCTCTTCCAGTGGCACAGTCTCTTCAACTAGGGTGGTTTGCAGCTGTTCGTACTTAAAAACAAGCAAGCAAGCAAACAAACAAACCTCAGTCACCTCCGATCTCGCAGTCTTTACTTGGAGGGTGAGCCCAGCCCGCAGCAGCGAGGGGCTGGGATGGCTGGCTGAGCTCAGTCTTTTTTCGACAGTGACTTTTGCTCAAACGCTTTGTTTTTCGGAACCTGCGTTTAATCAGCACCTCTTACCTGCGCCGGGGCGGGGCGGGGA
>NW_008238464.1:2942022-2967813 GCF_000691975.1 Corvus brachyrhynchos
CAGAAGCCCGGGGAGCCCCTGTTCTTCGCAGCTGCCCCTCGGCACTGAGCCTGGCGGGTCACCCTGCCCGGGCCGGCGGTCCCTGCACCGCCCAGGAGCCACAGCCCCTTCCAAGGGAATCATTCCAGGAATACGTCGCAATTTAAATGAAGAGTGTTGGAAAATGATTTCTGCCGTGCCCGCTGAGGGATGCCAGCGTTTCACAGAAACACGGCTATCGTGAGAGTCGCAGTACTGTCACTACAACCCGACGGGGCTAACCCGGCTCTTCCACACTGACTAGGTATGTCCAGCGAAGGAATATATGTATTTGTTGTCATCATTTTTTTCTAGATCAAAAGTGAGGCACTTGATTAATCTCTCTAGAAGAGGCATGGCATACCTTGCAGTTAATAGAAGCATTTATGGGAATATGAATATATGTATATATTTATGCATTTTTTATGATTTGAAATGTTCCTAGGCTTATGTACCAGAAATAGGGTGATCCTCTGATTTCCTGTTGGTTCTCTCAGTTCTCAGGACTGTTGCATGTTTGAATAAGTTTGTGCTTTTGAATAAGAGATTCAAAGAAACCTGCCACAAGTTTGCCAAAATCAGTGAAACCTGTGATCCTTTGAAGTGCCGAGGAGGCTTTTTTTTTTGTTGAGTAGATCAGCTTTGAAAGGACTAAAAAGCAGATGAAAAGGTGTTTATGCCGATTTAATGAGAAATTTTCATGAAAATTATGCCTACATGCCATCACGGATGCTGTAATTGTAATTTAGATGCGTGTATCATTGAAGACCTCTTTCAGACAGTTGATGGGTTTTTTTAGGGGAGTTGTTTGTAATAATTTTTTTTTAACTGCAATTGATAAAAATATTTCCTTTCAGGGTGAAACTTTATGGACATGGCTTCGCATACCTGGAATTTTTTTTCCCCTCTGGAAAATCTGGGCAAAGATCACTAGAGCTGGTCTGTCCTGAATGATAAAGCTCCACAGGTCGATTGAGTGCTCAAGATGTGGACAGAATGGCTGGGAAAAGGGAGAAATTTAGCTGTTTATCATGGCAGAATGTGGTAGGAAAAACATTTGCAATTGATTCTGCAGTCATATGTATGTTATGTTAATCATTATTTATGTGAATGCATGCACAGAGAAGAGCCTAATTTTGCTATCGTGTCTACCTTCCATAGAAATGTAAATTTTTCATTGTGAGAAGTGAGAGACGAGGAAGTGTCCTCAAAGTAGTCTGTGTGTATGGTTTTACACAAGGCTGTATATATGTTTGCAAGTCTTCTATGTTGACAAAAGAGCAAATTATAAATTTAAATAGAAAGCAAAAACATTGAAATTCTAGCAGGATCCTGGAAGACTTTCTTTTAGGATGTGTTAAAATACTACTTCTGCATCTGCTGAATCTATTGGTGGGACAAAAAACTTCTTGAGAGAGCTTGTGTGAGACAGAACACTAGAGCAAGGTAGTGTTTTAATAGAGCAAAGTTTGTGAAAAAACAGTGATTCAGAGAAGTCATAAAGAAAATACCTGCTCATAAGTGGAGTCTATTCAATCCTGTTTTATCTTTAAATTATTTCCATTACAATATTTCCATCGTTTTTAAAATTAAAAATTATAGATTTTTAGGATTTACCATGCATCACAACTAACGGAAAAATATTACTGTATCCCACAGTCGTAGGGAGGAGGAGAGAGATCCAACAGGCAGGAATTGTGCAGCAAGATTGATTTATTTAATTATTTTACAAACTCTTTTATAGACTTTTTTCTTCATAGTCTAATTGGACAAAGGATCAGCCACCCCCTGGGTGGATTGGCTAAAAATCCTAAACATCCATTGTCAAAATATTTTTCTACTGTACCATAAACATAGTTCTACAAGGTCGCAGGTGTTCATAGTTTATAGAACTTCTGCTAATCTCCTCGTGAGAGAGAAAAGTATCCCACGGGCTTAGAAAGAAGCAAGAAAATTCTTGCTAGCAGCAATATTGTATCCACAGAAAAAGTTGTAGCTTTTGTACAAACACGCATAACCTACCTCCAGAGATTTTAATGTTTTGTGTATTTCTATGCTCAAGATTCTTTCATGGACTCATCCCATCTTAGAGCTAGGCAAGAAAATACCTGCCTGGTAATTTAAATAGAAATTTGCAAGGAGGAAAGAGAAAGGGAAGAAGGGAAGCAGGCTGTGCAAGAAGCAGTGTGGATGACTCAATGCATGGCACGCTTCTGAGTCAGTCTGGTGGAGCAAGACACGACAGCCGGAAGTGTCATCTTTGACTCTAGTAGAAAATGGTGATCAGCTAAATGTATGTCACAACAGGGTGGGAGTTCTCCTGCTCATCCTTCAGCTGGAATGGTTGCACTTGTCCTCTCACTGTGCTGTAAAACACTGTAGTAGGCTGAATAGAAAAGAAAAACCAGTAAGGCAGGTCAGATTAAGGATCAACTTGTCCGAGACATGCCACTAATAGATCCTTCTCCAAACACATTAGGGATCAGAGGACTACTAAAGAGTCCTGACAGTCATTCTCAAGTATATAAGTAAGCATGTAAAGGATAAATGCCTAGATTTTAGGTGAAGAAACATCACTGCTAGAGTCCCAAACAACTCTTCTGCTCAGCGTGTATTTTGATGATAGAGACAGAGGGAATCTGTTTCAGTGGCAGAATTTGCCAATGATACAAAGCTATTCAGGCTAGAATATGGAGGTGTAAATTGCAAAGAATGGCAGAAAGATGTTATGATAGTAAATGACTGGGTAATAATGGCAGAAGAAGATTGTTGTGGAGAAATGTAAAGAAAATTTAAAATGAAAACATATGGCCAAAATCTTAACAACATGTGCTCAACAGCTGACTGAGTTTGCCTCATTCTTGGCACTCAATGATGAGATCTTGAAACTTTACTAGGCTCATGGGAATATCAGGTCAATACTCAGTAGTACTCAAAGAACAAAGATATGGTTAGAAATCACTAGGGGAAAATTCCATAAAAAACCAGTAACTGTCTTAGTTTATAAATCCATAGTGCCTTATGTTTTTAAGACTGTATGCTACAGCCTGTCCTCCCCATCTCAGACAGGCTGTAGCATAACTGGATGCAGTACAGAAGTGGGTAGCAAAAAATGTCAGAATTATGAAATCAGATTCCATCCAAGGGAGGGTTAGACAATCTAAGACTGTAGCTTGGGAAAGGAAGGGGCAGGAAGGAGTGTGCTAGAGATGTAAAAAAATCAAGTGCTTGACAAGCTGAAGTAGGAAATGTTCACTCATTTTTTTTCTTCTGGTGTAATAATTAGGAGCTGTCAGGTAAAACAAGCAGGTAACAGGCTCAAAACAAGTCAAAGGCAATTCCTATATTTCATGGGTCCTCTATTAACTATGTAATTCCTGTATTAATTGTGTAATATGTTAATTGTGTAATGCAAATGTTTACTTTAAATTGTGGAAATTCATATTGGGAATCACTATTTGAAAGTTCTCTTTCCATTTCTGCAGGGAAACACGACAGCAAAAACACTGTTTTCATGTAACATTGCAACAGCATTTCTGTCTTTAATTATTGCAAGTAAGTTTATTGGTGGCTATGGAAAATTTTGTTCTGGAACTGGTTTTTTTTTTCCACACAAGTAGTACTAACTTTCTGTGAATATGGCAGTAATAGTAAAATGTACATGCATGCCAATGAGTTTTTTTACATAGTCCCAAGAGCAGGAACCTCTCTTATAAAACATAATACGTGGTATTTTATGTACTAATGTATCACAGAATCACTTAGGTTGGAAAGGAACTCTTGGCATTATCTAGTCTAAGCTCATAGGGTGAGGCTTTTGAATATCTCTGCAGATGGAGACTGCACAACTTCTTTGGGCATCTTGTTCCAGTGTTTGATCGTCCTTACAGTAAAAAATAGTCTTTTCTTGTGTTCAGATAGAATGTTTTATGCTTTGGTTTGTGCTCATTGCCTCTTGTCCTGTCAGTGGGTAAAGCTGGCAAAGTCTGTCTATTTGTTCTTCGTTCCCTCCCATCAGGTATTTACACACATTGATAAGATCCACCCACACACTCCTCAGACTTTCTCTTTTCTAGGCTGAGCACTTCCTGCTCTTTCATCCTCTAATGAAGTGAGAGGTGCTTTACTCCTTTAATCATTTTTGTGGCCATGTGCTGGACTCTCTCCAGTAAATTCAAATCTGGCAGGTCCTAATGCATCCCAGGACCCTGTTAGCCTTTTTTTGCCATGAGTGAGCATTGGTGGCTCATTATGCTACCCTTTAACCCCATAGTGAATATGTGCCAGTTGAACTCTGCAGTTCTGGTGTCTCCATCTCAGAAATATGGTATCAGAAGAGGTGGAGTGACAGTGTTGTCTGATACAGGATGGCTTCCATATGGGAAGTCTCTAAATGAAGGAGGACTCTGAGTTAGAGACAGAAGCAAGATGGGATGACAGTCTATAAAAATGTAAATACTGCAGAAGAGGCAGATGAGAGGAATTTTACCATTCCTTAAAACAAGAAATGCATGATACTCAGAGAATTTATAAAATCCAGCGAATGTTTTTTCATGCAGAAGGTAAGAGGAAAGAAAGGGGCCGAAATCAAAGTAGTATAGTATTTGTTGTGACCTCTCTTCTGCACATTTGGCACTGGTTGCTATCAGAGACAGGATATTGGGCTAAACAGACACTTGCATGACTGCCTGTGGCAGTTCTTATATAATAACAAAGCAAGGAAGTTTAGATAAATATATTACTGACTTGGGAATGTGACCATGGTATCCAGAGTTGGTGCCTTTTTAGTCATACTACAGGGAAAAAAAAAAAAAGCCCAAACGGAACTCTTGGTGTTGCTCTTTCCTGCATGAGTCTGTGTCAGGAGTAAAGAAAATGAGCTCATTGGTGATTGTAATGACTCCTCTCTAAATGTTCATAAAATAAAGGGTGAGTTGAAATTCCCACAGCAAACTTAATATTTGTACAACACAATCTTTAACTTCAGTGTTCTCTTAGGATGTTTAGGTATCAAAAGCATAGTGTGTCTTAAAGGATTACTCTGACCACAGTTAAGTGAAGTTAAAAAATAAAGACATTAAATGTGAAATTTGTGTGCATGTGTGTGTTTGTGTACATGCCCATGAAACAGAAACACAAGTACTTTAGTAGTTTGCATCTGAAAAAAAACATGCAAGTGACAAGTCTGCTGCAAACAAAGACAATCTACTGAGTGTAAAGATTGCATTCAAAAAACAGCATTTCATTTTAGTGGCATAACTATATCTGTGTGCCACTGAGTAGTACTCTCTCAGCTGTAAAGATAAGGGATTAAAATTGTATTTTTAGTAGCTGACTTGAGAATGGAGGTGAAAACTCCAATGAATTTTATAAATATAATCAGGAAATGAGTTTAGTATATTCGTGTGGGGTGTTTCAGTTTTTCTTTAATGTTTATCTCTTTCCTTTAGAGAAATGTGAAGCCTATGATGTGATGTTGAGGCAAAGTCTTGTGCTTGATGGGCAGCCTCTTGCTATTAAATGTTCACTGGAAAAGAGCTTGAAAAGTGGAGACTACAACTTAACATGGTATAAAGTTGGAAACCAGACAGCTGTGCCTAGAGACAAACTGTCTAGAATTCATCAGGAGAAGAATTTAATTTGGTTTCTTCCTGCAATGTTAGAAGATTCTGGAGATTATGAATGTGTCATAAGGTGAAAATGAAAAAAAAATTATTTTTACAGAAATGAGTTGCAAAGTGAGTAACTTTTAGAAAGCAAATAAAATTTTGAGGGTAAGAGAAATACTAATGAAGAAGAGGGAGTGCATCTACAAAAACTAACTTAGTTTGGGGAAATTAAGACTAGTTTTGGGGTTTTTTTCCTTGTAGGCAAAAGTAAATCTGTTAAAGAAACTGTAAACCCTTTTTCTTCTCTTCTCCAAAAAGAATGCCATACATTTTTGACCTGCAAAATATGCGAAATAGGTTAATTTAATTATGTTCTATTAATTGCAGAAATTTGACAAGCTGCAAGAAAATGTGTACAAAAGTAACAGTTTTCAAGAGGATTGATGGTTTATGCTTAAATGAAAAATTTGCTGTAGAGGAGGTGATATTCACATCATCATCTGCAAAGGTTGTGTGTCCGCACTTGGATTATTTCAGGAATGAGAAGATTATTCAGCCTGTTCGTTGGTATAAGGTGAGAACATGGTGTTTTGTACTGTCTTATAGCTGGCCATTATTTAAAATAAAAATCACTGATCTTTGAGAAGTGGACCAGAAGAACTAAAGATTTTCTGTAAATTGGAGAAAAATGCTTTTAAAACAAATTAGAAGAGGATTAGGACTTTCTCTCTTTTAAAGGTTTTTTTGATTATCAGGGCAGAAATTCAGCTGAGATGTAGGAGTGATGATGAACCACGTACCTCCCAGGTGACATCTGTTTACCTGCCAGGGAAAACCTGCCTTGTGTGGAAACAGATTTACTATGGCACATCTATTAGGTGCTCAATACCGTTCTACTAAATTATTCTGTTTAGTGTTCACTCTCTCTTAAAGGCTCTTTCTGTCACAAGAATGTAGTGCCTTCTGCCAAATTCCTGCATCAGGCCCATGCAGTCCGTATCGTACCAGTAGTACTGAGGTTCCTTAAAAAATGAAGTCTAATTATTGGGTGATTCTTCATTGATGAATACTTTTGCAAATACTGACAACCCACATTTTACTTTCTTTTTTCTCTAATATTGAAAGTTGTTTTCCAAAGGGAATGAAGCTGGATATCTTTAAATTAAAATCTCAGCTGAAGTGAAGAGTGTATTTCTTTATATTCCACTGCCCTCACTCTTCGTCAGCCTCTGCAGGCCATCCATCCTTATGCTGTGGTCCATTGAAACTTCAGATTGTATTAAAGAGAGAAAAACCATGGAAATATACAGTGATATGAATTAACATAGTTCTCTACGTGCTTTTAGGACTGCCAGCTGCTGGAAGGAAAAAGGTTTGCCCTCTCAAACCGTGACCTTATAATTTTTAATGTGACTGTACATGATCGAGGAAACTATACGTGTGAAACAGCATATACCTACAATGGGAAACAATATAACATTTCACGAGACATCAGTCTGATTGTAGAAGGTGAGTAAATAATTTCACTGTGTGCTCTTAACAACTCCAAACTTTTGTCGCTAATTTCTAAAGACTAAAGTGGAAAGACCTAATCTGTGGATTGGAATGCCTAGGGCTACTGTTTTTCACCTAAATGTAAAGGAAATAAATGCTGACTGAGGGTATTTATATTCTGTCTGTTGTTGAAGATCTGTTCCCTTTTTCAAAGTTGCAGTATTGTCAAAGATCTGCTATCCAGACCAGTTGCCTAAGTCCCTGAACAGATGCCCTGTAAGGCTTGGTGGCACAATACTTTCTACTGTGCCCTCTATCCTGCCCATCTTATTTTCTCTTTCACATCATCCTCCTAATGCAAGAGCCTTGCCTGTTTTTTCTGTGTGCAAATATATGCATACATATGTATGTATATAGGTGTGTGTGTATGAATATATATGAGCATGTATCATTCATATATATAATGTCATATGTATATGATATGGATAAACAAAATTGAGGAACATAAGGTTGGATCAAATGAAATGATCATTCTGGTCTCAAAATTTGTCTCTAGAACTTCTCTGTTAATGAAATTTCAGCTTCTACCTCTCAGTAGAGACAAAATCATATCACTCCTTTGCTGCAAGTGACTGGAGGTAGCTCAGTGGTTTTTGAAGACTCCAGCTGAACAAGTTTATACTAATTCAAGGTCCAAATAATAATGCAGACCCATTTTTCAGAAGGAAAAGGGAAGAATACATTCAGGATAATCGTGTATACTTTGCTAGGGGGCTCAAATGAGATGCTTTATGATTTATATGTTTGCTTGGAGGGTGTCGTATATGTACTCTTAATTGTAAACATCTAAAAGTAGTCACTGGTATTATAGTTCCTTATAGATAGCACTGTGGGAAGAACTTTAAGGTACTTAACTAGAGTATAGAAATGAAATTTCCCCTTATGAATAGCAGAAGTCTAAAACAGATGAACTGTACTCTAAAAGTACTTGGCTGCAGTTTGTATCTGTGGGACGCTTGGTGACAGGCTATCCAGACTGTAGACAGTTAATACTCTAGATACTCATACCCTTCTCAGCAGCTGTGTATGCAATATTACAGAGTTTTTATGCCATGGAACAGCCAGACCACCACAAGTGTGTGGAGATTTGTGGCATTACATTTTGGAAGAGATGGAGTGAAGGATAGTTTAGCTTCAAGTCAGAAATAATAACTACCTGAGATGTGATACTTTCAGTATTGAGTGATATTTTGTTATAAAATGGCTGACAACCTTGTCTTTAGTAAGGGGGTGTTTTTAGGTTGTACTTGGGTTATAGAACATAGAACAGACTTAACTGCCCCTGGTTTTCTGAAAAGCACTTTCTTTCTTTTGCTTAGTGACCCCACCAAAAAAGCCTCCAGAAATATTTTACCCAAGAAACAACTCCATTGAAGTGGAACTCGGTAAGTAGTTTTATCTGTCAGAAAATATGAATTTGTATCCTAGTGAAAATGTATTCTCAAGGAGTGTCCTATTTTGTGCTTTCTTGGCTTTATTTTCAGAAAAAACTAGTTCAGTGACCAGCTCAGTTTCCCTATGTTGTTCTCCCAAAGGAGGAATGAGGGGTGAGAGGGAAAGAAATGATGCATGTTGCTTACAAAGGCCTAAAGAAATTTCTCAGATGCAAGGAAAGCTGTAGGGAACCCAAGTGATTATGTGTCATATCTGTTGCTTTTCATCACTGTGAAAGAGATTCTAAGAACAGGTCCATCTCAAATCTGCAGGCAAAGTGATGCCCCAGGGGAAGCATCTTCTTCCTGGATTCAGCTTCTTCCATCCTACCATTCTCTTTCTGGAGCTGCAGATCACTGAGAATATAGACCCTGTGTTAGAGTAACTCTTCTGAAGGGGTTTAGTACCATCCTTAGCTGGTGTGTGTGTGAATCTGTGGACAGAACTGTATAGACTTTAACTAGGTTATGGAAATTAACTCTTTACTTTGTAACACAATTTTATAGGCTCACAGGTTACTGTGGATTGCAATACAACAGGTGCTGATGGGTATGAGGTGTACTGGACAGGCAACGGTGTGTATATTGATGTATTTTATATGAGCAGAATTTTTGCAAGTCCCTATGAGTAAGTATATTTTCAGATAAGAAAATACTGTGTTGGCAACCAAAGTCGAACTTCCTCCCTCTGACATTAAGACATTTAGCAGCATTCCTCCCTTGATTTAAATAGCATTCTTCTTAAAAACTCCTAATGATTGCCTTCTCCGACTTGCTTCCTGCTTTGAAATAGAAACTTGAAGCATAGTAGGCACATGGGCTTCACATGGGATTGTGCTTTTCTTGCTCATTGTAAAAAATCTGTCTTAATTTCCAGTGTTGGGAAAAGGTGTTTTGTTACAGTCCCATAATTGTAATACAGTCTCTTTTGAGCAGGCTCTGGCCTGGCAGAGACCTCTTTTGGTCGGATCAGGCGTGTTCAGGTGCATGATCTTCAGACTGTCTCTTTCTTCTGTGTTCCACATCCGCCTCTCTGAAAGGTTGCAAGAGGACAAATCTGTGCTATACAGGAAAAATTGAGATTTCTAGGTTTAAG
Organism: Corvus brachyrhynchos; assembly: GCF_000691975.1. Lineage (NCBI taxonomy): Eukaryota > Metazoa > Chordata > Aves > Passeriformes > Corvidae > Corvus > Corvus brachyrhynchos. Next base: position 2,951,733 of record NW_008238464.1, read on the forward strand.
AGCATTAATTTAGAGAAATTTAACTGAGATCAGCTGAAGAGCTAATGGAAGACTTAATTGAGGGCATTTGTACTGAAGCTTAGTGGTCAGAAGAGAAAAGGGAGACAGATTTCTGGTGACGAGCTGGGTTTTGGGGGACTTGGACTGAGTAAAGTATATGAAGGGCAAGTGAGAAACAAGGCCATGGTGAAAAGCAGGTTAAATGGAATTAGAAGAAGAGAAATTATACCTGACTGGAAAAACAAACCCAAATTGGAGCAAGAGGGAATCTGAAATTTTCTTAGACATTACAGGCTTTGATCTAAAAATTTCAGGTTTTATTGCCAGCCCTTATGGTGGCGCTGTGAATAAAAAAATGTGATAATTTTTGTAAATTCTGGAGCACTATCTGTTACCAAAAAATCAATTAAGGAAAGAGAATAATGTCCTCCAAGTAAGAATACAGTTGCAAGAAATAAGTTTTCATCATAAAAAAAGGGAGAAATAAAATGTTGAATTATTTGGGTGCTCACCAAGAGAAAACACTATACGAAAGTATTATATTATACATCATAAAGAATTGTAATGCCATAAACTATTGGGCCGTAATGCAGAGATACATGGTCACTGAATTGATATTGTAAAAGCAATGTTACTTTTTGTACTTCCTAGCACTTACAGGGTCATCTTTGCAACCATTAGTCATTTGCACTGGTGATGTTGGTTCATTCATTCCTGTTACAGTGTTCAAATTACTGCAACTCTTTGCTTAGAAAGTGATTCATGTGGGCCTATGTATGCCCTTTGTGATATGTTTCAAGCTTTTATTTTGTGTTTTAAGTGGTAACTAGACTATGCTTTCAGGAAAGAATAGTGCTTGACAAAGTAGACTAGTTAGTTATTTTTGCATTTGAGGTCTGCTGTTAACAAGGTAATGGTGTCCCTTATTTTGCTGGTGGTTAAAAAGTTTAGTTCTCACACTAGTCACATGTCATGGTACACAGCTAACTGAATGTGCTGTATGAGCTTTTTTTCATCCTTGAACAATGCGTGGGGGATAATCTGTGTCTCTTAATGGTGCAGCCTGAGACAACCAGCTGTTATGAGTCTGTTCTGACCCATGGGGGTGAAGCACGCTCTAAATTCCACTCCCTGTGGCTGGAATCACGTTGTGAATTGGTGTTGTCTGCCACATGTCACCAGTTTTGATGTCCTCCCTGTCCCAGAGCTGCTGAACACAAGATGATGCCTTGTCCAGGGCCTCTTTCAGTGTTGTATTCTGTTGTGAAGTATCTCTTTCCATCTACTCTCACAGAGATTGGGAAGTCCATAACAAGAGTTTATTTAGGTTTGTAAGGCATATTTTTGAACTTCAAAATATAGAAACACAGGGGAAACACAGCTGCAGATAAGATAACATCTTGATATCTTGATGCTTTCTAAAGCATATGCTAAATGTCAGTACGAGGAGAGGTCTGACTGTGTTTCTTTCATATTATGTAATTTTTCATCTGTTGTGAAGTGCTGTTGACATTTGCAGAAGGAAATAACCATTGTTGTGCTGCAGATGTCAGAGATGAAGCCATTCCAGAAAGGGCTGTGGTTTTATGGTTTTATTTGTCACCTTTTGGACAGGGGAGAAACTTCTTACGATGGGCGCCCCATGCATTCTGTGAAGCTAATAATTTCAGAAGTGAGCAGTGAAGATTATGAGCAGCCATTTGTCTGTCAAGCTTCAAATGCCTTTGGGCAAGTTGCATCCTATATTATAATAAAACACAAAGGTAAGAAATACTGTTATTTTTGAGGCCTGTGACTATCTTTACTTCCCCAGAAGGTGTTTTGATACCAAATTGTGGTGTATCAAGTTAAAAGAGAACAGAGGTGTTACAATTTGCAGTATGCATGTACCTGTGCGTAGGGAAGGAATCACTATAATATTGTATTTATCACTATTTTAAAAAAAGGTAAATAGAATGAAAAGTGTAATATTCAAATTTGTATTGAATTTATGTGAAAGATCAGATTTGGACAAATTCAACATTTAAAAAAAAAATTTCTTCTATTTTTTTGCAGTTCCCGATATACAAAGATGGCTGACTGGAGGGCTTGTGTCTTTGTTAATTTTAACATTTATTACTTTAATAATCTACAAGATGTTCAAGACTGATTTGATGCTTTGGTACCGTAATTCTGTCTGTGCCCTTACAAGTAAGGAAGGTATGTGAGTGTGACCAAGTAAGTAAGTGTAATTAGCTTATTGATTTTTTTGACCTGCTATTACTTCTGAGAAATAATTATTTAGTACAATGTACATGGAACTTCCATAAGGAATTTTCAGATATGCACAAAGAAATTTTGTGCAGGATTTTTTTTCAGTCATATAGGTAAAATAGATAATTATGCCTGAGGTAATAAAAACTGTGTAATATTGAAGACAATCATAGTGAGATAGGTGAAAAACAACTATAGGTTATTCCAAAATGAGCATGTTGCTTTTTGCGTTTCTGTAGTTTCTTTACATGCAGATTTATGGTCACTCTGATGATGAACAATAGGTGTCAGCAGAGCTACATCCTGTAAACTGGATGTTTAAAGATGTGTATTAAGTATTTATTTTGAAAATCAGACTCATTTGTCAGAGATTAATTTTGTTGGTTTTTTTTCATTTTGCAGTTTCTCTCTGTTACCTTCACTTTCCTTCTAAATCCTGTCAGTTATGATGTTGACATATCAAAGAGAAAATATACTGCTAATTCCATGTTCTGGGATTCTTCTAATGTGTTGTAGTTCAATGTACTGTAGACAAATATATTGGGCAGGTGTGAAAAATTTGAAATAAGTGCAACATCATAGATATATTTCATACCAGTTCTCAGAACTAGACTGTCTGAAGTTCCCCATGTCTTGAAAGTGAATGGATTACATACATTAAGATAGTTAATGTTTACTCATGGCTGTCCTAAAAGTTTTCATGGAAAAGTAGTTTCAACTCCTGGTCAAAAGTTCAGTTGTACTATATTACCGTATTAGAGTTCTAATTAAAAGGAAAAAAAAAAATCAAAGTTTTTAACTTGTTGAGTTAAATCTGACTTTGGCTTGGTTCTTTCAGTCCTGCTTGCTATGCAGCCTTAACTCTCAAAACCTCAGAAGCCTTCTGGCCTTTTCCTCCACCCGAGAAAAGCCCCTACAGGACTATTACAAGAAAGAATTGCCTTTTTTCCACCTTCTCTTGTGGTTAGTCAGAAGTGGAGATAACTACTGTTGAGTTTCTTTCAGGAGAACTGGTGAAGACAGTCCTGTAAGAGGGTATTTCTTAAATGTCCTGGCACCTCTGGGGTTGGGAGCTCCTTCCTGCAGGTCCCAGGTCCTGCATCCAGTTCACATGGGGACTCCTCCATCCCCGTGATGGGACCTTTCCCATCAGATTCTGTCAGATTCTGTGGCTGATCATCTTTATTTTGATTCGTAGAGCATTTTACTTCTGTGAAGTTATTCTGTCAGATGGGTGAAATCATCCCACGTTGCTATTTCTAAACAGTCCAAAATGAAACTTTGCAATGAAGGCATTTTTCTGAGTTTTAGTTTTTTAATAGAAATGTTTATGTTTGTTTTAGATGGTAAAATCTATGATGCATATGTCCTGTACACAAAAAGCAGCGAAGGCAGAAGTGTCTGTTGTCTGGAAACCTTTGTTCGTAGAATACTCCCAGATGTTTTAGAAAAACAGTGTGGATATAACCTTTTCATATTAGGAAGGGATGATTTACCAGGAGAAGGTATGCTTTAATTTGCAGAGTAAACAGGTTGCCTTTTGACACATTGTTCTCAGGTTATAAGTTTATCTATGCAATTTAAAACCACATTTTTGGAAAAGAAAGCTGTATTTGTTTAGTTTTAATGGATAATTTACTCAATGCAAATTTTTTTCTTTTTCTTTTTTTTTCTTACTGAAAATTCTGTTCTGGTGTTGTGATGGTCTGTGCTTTCTTCTTAGTGATGAATGAATGAAGACTTAATAGCATTAATAATGTTGTTGAGTTTTTTTGAATGATATCTTCTGCTGAGGGCAGGAGGAACCAATTTTTTAGTAAGTTTTATGTCATGTAATCGATCACGAATCATGTATCATGAATGGCAGTGTGAAGATCTTGAAGCAGCCACTGCTCTGATCTAGCCACAGCTTCACGTGTGCAATTTTAAAATTAAGAACTTTAATTTAAAAGTTCTTTAAAATTAAAAACTTTTAATTTTAAAATTAAGAACTATTGTAAAGTTTCTTTGCAAACTTTGATTGTTCCTGTGTGCAATTTTAAAATTAAGAACTATTTTCCACAATTGTAAAGTTTCTTTGCAAACTTTGATTGTTCCTTCATCACTTACAGCTGTGGTCAGTGTTGCTGATGAAACCCTTAAGCAAAGCAGAAGACTGATGATTATTTTGGGATCAGAAACATCTAGCTGCTGCCTGTTAGAAGACACCTCTGAGCAACAACTAGCTATGTATAATGCTCTCATCCGTGATGGGATTCAAGTGATTCTTATAGAAATGGGTGAAATACAGGACTACACAATCATGCCAGAATCAATCAGATACATTAAGCAAAAGCATGGAGCTATCCAATGGAAAGGGGACTTCTCAGAGAAATCTTGTTCAGCAAATACAAGATTCTGGAAAAATGTGCGCTATCAAATGCCATCCAGGAAAAAGGTACCTTATTCTGAAGTGTATTTGTTGCCCCTAACTTCAAACAGTTCTGCAGCAAAAGGAAATTAAGAAGCACTTATTTAAATAATAATGAGAAAGTAGTTCTGAATTGGGATGTTTCTTTCACAGTCTTTATATTACAAAGTAAATGTTTTCTTTGAGGAGTAAAAACTTCTCATCCCTTCCATAAATTACACCCTAATAAAAACATCTGTGCAACTTTATTTCTGTTATGGATTTTGGATAGTGACACAATTTGTTGTGTTAGTCTCCATCAGATATTAGAAGTAAACATGGCGATGTTTTAGGCTATTAACTAGTTGTGGTCCACATAAATGTTGTATGAAGAAACAGCTATGAAGTCCCTTCTTTAAAAATTAAAAATGCAGTTGATAAATTAAAAGTCTATTTCTGTCATCAGCATTTTCCTAGTTATTCTGTTCCATTTCTTGTTGCCTTTCCATAATTGTCTGACTTCCTTATTGCTGCAAGAATCTGCACTGTGCAAGTTTTTCTCCCAACCTTACCCTTGCTTCTTGAAGATGTTGGGGAAAATACATGACATAGCAGGTGTATTTAAAACTCACAACACCGAATGTGTTTCTGCTGAACAGTTGGTACCAAATGTGTTCAGCAAATGGAAGGGAATGAAATCCGTGGATTTTTAGACATTTGTTGAACAATTCTGTGATATCTGGTATATGTTTTCTTTTTAAACTTAGTCTCTTGTAATGCTTAGGAAACGAAAATAGTTCAGATTTCTTGAGAATGGGAAGCTTTCTAGACTGTGCTGCTACTCTGGAAACCAGATGTTCTCATGCTGTGTCTCAACTTTGCTAACTGCATGCACAGAAACTCACTGAGAGTCTATCAAAGGACTGTGCTTGGGCTGGGTATACTGGAGAGTGGAAAGTGGCCAGTTCTGAAACATGACCAGATGCTAATGGCAAGAAATTATATCATGTCTACATGTGAAAAAAGAAGTTAGAGGCATGTGGCTATATCAAACTGCTTGGGAGTATCTTGGTATTTCTGGACCCCAATCTACTTTCTGTGTGCATCACTGTGAGAAAATGACATGCTGCTTCCTTTTCAAGGTGGTCTGATGCAGCAGGAGTTTTCATGCTCCAGCTTTGAAGAACATTATCTGAATGCAGATAAGAATTTTGTTTGCTTTTTAAAAATTGTTTTCTGAAGTCAAGTAGGTTCTTACATCATGTTTATTGCCAGGATAGCATCTGTCACTGAATTCCTTTCAGCTGAGTCCCAGAGGTATGTATATCTAGAATATTCTTCATTGGGCTGTATTGATGGGAGAGAAAGCAAAATCTAGGAGTGGGAATATATAATCAAAGGGAAAGATTTCCAATAGCATTTCATGGTACTTTTTTCTTTGTAAAGGGGTAGTAAATACTCCTTACTTCTCATTCTCCTGGCTGTGGGGTTCACAACTGTGTAGTTTTCCAGAGCCTTCACTGACTAGAGGCTTGTTCTGAGGTGTCACCAGGAAAACTGGGAACAGGATAGATCCATCAGATGAAACACTATTGTCCTAGTAAGGGTTGAATCAGTCTTCTTTGGAAATGTGTAATATTTAGGCTGGAACTTTTAAAAATAAATTTAGGGACTTAGAGAATTCAGATAATCATAATTTTCAAGTGTTTAGACTTAGCAGGCTCAAAAAAAGTATTTAAAATTAGTTTCCTTCTTTTTTTAGATTTGTGTTTAAAAACAGGACCCTCTTATTTTCAAGGTAGAAGGAGAAAAATAATAAGGAAAAGATGTTGAAACTGTGGTAGTTCTTTTCAGCTTACTTATTTCATATGCTTTGAAATAAAAAAACTAAACAAACTAATGACTAGGATTTGCAGTACTACATAAAAGTAAATTGATTTGCAATTTGTGCTGGTATTTTTCTTTTTTTCTTTCTGTGAATGTGCTGTTATGATTTCTGGCTGCTTTTTTTCATAGTTCTTTTCAGAGGTTGGCCACAGTATTTAAGATAAGAATTTTCCCATTTCTCCACTAAATGAGACTCCTAAAGACTCTTAAGAGAAGACAGATGATTGTGAGTCACCATTGATTTACCTGATACTTTCTTTCAAACAACCACATTTAGTATGGTTATGTAGACATTTTGAGTCCTTGTGTGAAAGTGAGTGTGAGAGAAAGGTTTTGGTTATCATGGTTGATTGTTAGCTAGCTACTTCAATGTAGCACGACATGAGATGGCTTATCCTTTTATCAGGGGGCTTAATTTTGAAGCTGAATTTTGTCTCTATTTTCTCTCCTTGGAAACTGTTTTTTTTGCAAGTCACATAGGAAAACACACTATTTTTTTTTGGTGGTACAATAAAAGAAATCCCAGAGACAGATGTGCTGGTTGCTCTTTATTAAAAAAAACCCAATAAATCCCAACAACTCCACAAATGATTAGTTGGCTAGAGGTTTGCTCCTGAAAACTTGGCAGCTTCAGAAGGAAAAGGCAAATGCAGTGTAATCAATGGAAGAGTATTTGTTCACCACTTTGTAGTAGATATATTTCAGTTTGTTTATGCCGACAGAGAGCAAAGTCTAAATGGTATGTGGCATAAGATACACTGAAAGCATTCTCTGCACCGTTTTTAGTTTTACAGCCATAACTACATATTCATTCTGTTGGCTTGCTCCTGTCAATTTATTTGGTACTCCAGATTGCACTGTCCTTTCTTTGCCTTGTGATTAACTTGTTTCATATTTGCTAATTCCACTGCATCTTTCCATCCATACTGTGAGGCTGGTGCTTTCTGGGATACTTTTCCTCTGTCATGATTTTTTCATGATCATGTCCTGCTTTCTTACCTCTGTGGTAACTCGTGCTGAGATGTGGCCTGTTTCACGTTCTAATGTACACATCTGTTGTGGTTTAACCCGAGCCAGCAGCCAAGCCCCACACAGCCACACGCTTACTCCCCCACCAGTGGGATCGGGGAGAGAATCAGAAGGGTAAAAGCTAAAAAACTTGTGGGTTGAAATAAAGACAGTTTAATAGGTAAAGAAAAAGCCACACACACAAGCAGAGAAAAACAAAGAATTAATTAATTAATTGTTTCCCATGGGCAGGCAGGTGTTCAGCCATCTCCCAGGAGAGCAGGGCCCCATCATATGCAGTGGTTACTTGGGAAGACAAACACCATCACTCCAAACATCCCCTTCTTCCTTCTTCCCCCCCACTTTATACACTGACCGTGATGTCATATGACCTGGAATATCCCTTTGGTTGGCTTGGGTCACCTGTCCCAGCTGTGTCTCCTCCCAGCTCCCCATGCACATCATCTATGACCGTATTAATTAATGGATAGCGGTTTATGTGATCGGGAGGAAGATGTGCTCTGAGCTCAGAACAAGTTGTTAGGACATAGTAGAGTTGATGCAATAGCCCCAAAGAGGACAGCCCTGACTAGCTTTGCTTTTTTGTTTTTTTCTTTTATCTCTATATTGCATCTTAGGAAGTAGAACAGTGCATGAACAATTTTACATTTTCCCTGTATCTTGGTGGCTTGAACTTCTGCTTGAGGGGTAAGCCCATCCTGCCTCTTGTTCAGACACTACGGTAGCTCAGTGACTCTACTTCCTTTCATAGCTGCAGTTAGCTTGAAGCAGGCAGCATACAGTTAATATTTATGGCATCTCAGCTAAGGAGAGACCTTTTTTCCTAGAAGTACCAAGGATGTATTATGTTGTAGAGCTTCAGAATACATGTAAGTAAAAACAGTGGCTAGCAGCTTTCCTTCAGGGTATTTCCAGGTCTCAGGTTTACTCAGAGATGCTACAACTCATGAACACAGGAGCAATAGCATTTCCTCCTCTCATCTTTACAGTCATTATTCTCAAGAGTAAGGGCAAAGCATGCCACTTGATGTGCATGTTTATTCTCTTTTAATTTAGGATAATATTAACCAGTGCTTGATGCATTTGTTGAGACAAACTGAACATTAGTCTTTAAAAGTGAGCTAGAAAGTAGTAGTAGTAGAAACATTTGCTTCCTCAGCCCACTCTGAGATTGCTTCCCATGTTGAAATCAATTGAAAACAAGGAGTCTGATTTCTGCTGTGCATCAGGGGGCACAGTTAAAATGTACAGCTTATGTGGCCCCTCTGACAGACCACCTGGGTCCCTGTGGCATTACAGCTGAAGCTAGAGCTCTGCTTGGCCCTGACAGTGTTTATCAGAGGTTCCTATTTCACCCTGAAGAAAGATAAAAAGGTCACCAGGTCGTTAAGGTGATTTTTTTTCTCCAAAAAGGTTGATTTTGAATTACTGCTCCAAATCAGGTGACTTAGATGTGTAAATATTTCTGGTTCATTTCTGTTGCCAGATCATTTGATCTTGCCCTAGTTTTTTTTTTTGTTTTTTTTTTTTGTTTTTTTTTTTTTTCCTGGAGCACAGCAGTGGCTGTAGTAGGAGGGGAATTTTGAACACTGTCTCATAATTATTTTTCTTTCTTTTTGATTAAATACTTTCCCTGATGGGCTTTAATTCTGCTAGCAATTATTAAAATCCATGCTCTTTCTTTCCCTTATCTCACTGGCTACATGCATCAGGGGAGTGCTTCCTTTTCCTGCATTGCCTATGGTAACACACCCCAGTGCTGCTTCATCTTGCCTTGAGATTTGCTCTTTTGCACATTCTTTCTCTGTTTAACTAATGTCCCCTGGAAGATGTGAAGAGAACAAGTCCTTAAGGACTTAAGGCTTCTTTCTTTCTTTCTTTGTACACATTGTTTCTAATATCCACATGGTTTGTTTGAAGGCATTTTCTTTCTTTCTTTGAACACATTGTTTCTAATATCCACATGGTTTGTTTGTTTGTTTTCTGGTGTTTTTTCTTTCCTAATATGCATAGCATAACTATTTCTTCTGTGCCATGGAATTGGGGGACTTGGACAAGCATTGAATTTGGAAAGAAATTCAAGCTATCTACTCTTATCCAACCTCTCACTCCTATGGAAGCACACTAAGACTGTACCAGCTGGATCTGTACTTTCTAGGTAAGGTGTGAAACAACTACATAATTTCAAGTGGAGCATAGCAGAAATGGCAGGACAAATGCATCTTTAGGACCCTGAGGTCAGCTCAGTTGGTCAGAGCATGGCACTAATAAAGCCAAGGTTGCATGTTTTATCCCCATATGGGCCATTCACTTTAGAGCTGGACTTGATGATCCTTGTGGGTCTCTTTCAACTCCGAATATTCCATGATTCTGTTTAAAAACACTACTGAGAGGTAAGGGAGTTTATAAATTCTTTTTCTTCTGAAATGGCAACTAAGCAGAGTATTTGGGAGTTACAAAAAATAACATTCATCTGTCTCTTTAAAACAGAAAAAACACTTGGCAGTTAACTCCCCCACATATTGCCTACAGGAGCAAACAGGGAAAAAGCTAAAGAGCTGTCTGGACAGGGACACTCACAGTGGGAAAGAACTAATGTGCCATATGTCCCCCTTCCATCTGTGTATGCTCTCTTCTGGGTCGTGACATCTGGTTCTGCTTGATATCTGGCTCTGATTCCTGTATTTTTAAAGTAAACGGGACTTAATTCTCCTCAGAGACTGAAGAGAATAGACCACATGCTGACTTTTAAAAGAAAAGCCAAGTTTTTCATAAAAATATGTCTCCTCATCCTAGATCTGAATGGCTTGGTACACGTATGCATTTAAATGAGCCAAGGATGTGCCAGCACCGTCTGCTGTCACTTTTACAAAACTGCTAACTTTGGCATATTTGACATTTTCAGAGGGTTGAGCCATGAAGTTAGTTGGGTACCTAAATTAGATGATGAATTGGCTTATTATTAAGGAAAGGATCACATCCAAGAGAGCAGACAGCTGAGGATGGGAAAAGAGTGGGTGTTCCAGGGTGAGGGGTGGTGAGGGATTAATAACATCTGCCATAGAAGCTGGCTGTGGGGAGCCTGAAACCCCTGGAGCTGTGAGCCACACCGGCTTGTGCCGTGCAATGCCTCCACCTAGTGATGCCTGAGACTGAAGCTCTCCCCTTCTGGAAAAAGCCCCACTGTTTATATAAAATCATAAGGAGATTCTGCTGCTAATAATGCCAAGCCACAGCATTAAAGAAAAATAAGCACACCAAGAGGGAGTAAAAAAAAAGAAGATACTTTGACAACTGCCGTTCTGAATTATACTGTAATTATTATTTTTAGTGCTTTTCCTGTCCTTTTTAAGGAATTTAGTGGAAAATGAGATTTGTGGCCTTTGAGTCTGGCCTTAGAGCTGATTGGACAATGGGGAGTAGTAGAGCTCTGTAGAGCTGTGTTTCTTTTACAGCCTCCAGCGTATGTCAATTAGATCTAATTGAGCAACACTTACTGTTAGTTATTCCAAGAAGAAGACTATGATTGGAGACCATCTGGGGTCTGCATTCCAGCAGATCTGCTGTGCATAATGGCTGGAGGATCATTGCCTGCCATATGCTACCCAGGCAGCTGAGAGTTCTACAATTTACTTGACGTAGTGATGTATGAGGATTTAGTAATTTAATTTAGTGATCTAGTCCCCTGAGCTGGGGACAAGTGGATCCAATGGTCACATGATGAGAAAATCTTGGAGTCTTGGATGCTGAATTGTTTATAGGAACCCAAATGGACAGTAGGCCCCTGGAATCCTTGAAGAAGAATTGCCTCAAGGCTGCCATCAGAGAGGAGCAGTCAGTGCGTAATGAAGATCATCTGAAATGGAACATCACAGCATTCTCTGGAGCAGAAAGCACTGGCTGCCTGAAGTGACCAATCCCCAGTTTCTTTGCCTTGGACTGTGTACTCAGATTCCAAGGGACCTTGCAAACTCTTTTTTCCCTAATGATGTTTAGGGATTTTTTTTTAACCCCCTAGTTAATAATCTACAGCCACAGGGTTTGTAAGTTGAAGAGAATTTGCAAAATGGAAGTGATTGGGAGGTTTCAAAGTCTATCTAGGACCTTTGTCTGTTAAAGTATTATTATTATTGTTGTTGTTAATTTTGACATTAGTAATAAGTGCAGCCAAATCAAAAATCCTGCCATGGTTATGGCTCAGGCAAAATGATTCTGAGTACCAGAACTAATGGTGAAGATGAGACTGCAGAAAGTGATAAAGCAATTAGCACAAGAAGGCTGGGGCAGTGTGATTCATAATTCAATAGCTCTCAATAGTACTTGATTTTGTAGTGAGCACTCAGATGGTAATTCTTAAAGCTTTGTAGTAGCATACGCCTTAAGGTACATGAAGGTCCCCTGATGACTGAAGGGTCCCAGAGCCACCCATATGCTCCATGTGTAGACCCTCAAAAATGCAGTACTGCCAAGACTGACGTTTTCTGCCCCAGCTGTGGGAGTCTATGAGCAGTCACTGGTATCCTGGGGTAGGCTAAGAGTTATGGAAGAGAAGGCCTTAGTGGGTTTGGTGATGCTTCAGGAATCTGTGAGTCAGGCCATGCATTTGTTTCTCTTCTTCATTCTATCTCTCTTCCTTGAAACCTACCAGAAAACATGGCCTCTAGCTGGCCTCATACTCGGCATCACACAGCTGTGTCTCAAAAAACAACCACCTTACTCATATGTATGCACTTGTAAATTACAACAGCCCCTAGCTGGAATTGACTAGAGCACTTGGTGGCTATTTCCACTTCTAGAGTAGGTGGGTAGTATGAAATGGTCTTCCATAGGAAAGGAAATGAGAATTGTTGGCCACATCATAATGGGAGTTAAATCAAAGTATGCACTTTGCTAAAGAAAACATGTCATTTTGGAAAATAGCCATATGACTTCTTTCGAAGCTAAATACCATGTCAACTAAGTAAGATGCTAATTGGAAAAAAAAAATAAAATTCTTGTCATGCTTTGAAAAATTTGACCTGGACCTGGAAGCATTATGAAGTCTTTGTGGCCTGGCCTGGTGAAGAAGGGAGGAGATGAGGAGGAATCAAGACAGCAGCACTATACATAATTACTGATTAAGATCATATGTTGAACTTTGAGCTACTTGTGGGACACGTGAAGCAGGAAAGTGCCATTTTATCTTTGTACCTACCCCTCTCTAACCACAAATGTACTTAATATGGACGTATTCATTACTCTTGGCTTTTTTCTTTGACGATAACTCAAATCAGCCTGATGATCTTTAGATTTCCTGAGTGGGGCCACCTCCTGGATCACCATGTTCCTTTTACAAGCCCCAGTGTCGTGGAAATTCCCTTGCCTTACATGCAGAGTGGAATTTTTTTCTTCAGCTAAAAGCTCCTGGTTTGGTGTCAGCAAAGTATATTCAAGCAGTGAGTACAGAGCCCTTTTGAGGTGAGCCGTGGCAGAAGTTATTTATGACCTACACTGAAGAGCTGCACCTGTATTTCATAAAGGAGTGCAGGATATACCCACCTGCAGGTGATCATAAAAGCCTCAGCAAGGAAACCAAGGCTCAGCTGCTGCGAGTCCCCGCGTTCCTCCAGCTGGGGGTTTGTAAGGGCTGGAGGGAGATGTGACAGCTGCAATAGCTCCAGCTGACCTATTCCCTGGGCCAAGAGCTGTCTCATGGCCAAAGGATGAAGCTTGCTTGCAAGGGCTGATGGGGAAGACAGAGGAACAACAAACACTGGAGAGAAGTATGAGAAACGCTCTGCAGAGTCAGGCCAGCAGCTAACCCAGTGTCTCGATTTTGAAAGACAGGTGTCTGCTAAGGAAGGCAAAAGCCTCCCTTGAAGTGGCAGATGTAACCCCTTTCCCTCCAAGTTATTATAATTTTGAAATCAAGGGCCTTTAGGCAAAGATGTGGGAAAATAGGAATAACAGTTCTTTACTATTATATATATAACCAGTCAAACAAACAACAGTAACTATGGCAGTAACAGCAATCAATCACAAACCCAGTGCCAGCCTTCTCGGCTGTCAGGCCCTTTCCCTTCGGGTGCAGTTCCGCTCGCAGCCGGCAGGGGCGCTGGCGGCTCCCGGTGAGCAGGGCAGGTGCGATGGTTCCCCCGCGGCTGCAGGGGGCGCTCCGGAGCGAGCTCGGGGAGCACGCGGCACCGGTGCCCTGGGATCCCGGGAAGGGATGGAGCAAAGGCTTCACAAACCGCTGGGCAGCTGGCCCTGGTGTCTGGCTGGACTCTTGGGAACAGCAGGCTGGAGCAGCAGGCAGACAGGGCGAGCAGGGCTACAGCGTAGCGAAAGCTCAAAGCAGCAGCGGGGCAGGGCAGCCACAGCCCAGCCTCCAGCAGGGCAGGGAAAGCGGCTTTGGGATCCCGGTGTTGTTCCCAGCAGAAAGAAAAACGGCCGAAAAAAAAGAACCAGCAGCTCCTTTCTCTGCAGCTTCTCTCTCCGAACGCTGAGAGCGAACTGACCCACACCCAGGTGAAACAAAGGAGTAGCCAGGCCCACCCCACCCCCAATGGGCAGCTCTTTTGTCTTTCTTAAGTACAGCCATTTGTCCCCTAGCAACATGCATATGGGAAAAAATTCCTTTAACAGGAAAAAAAAACTAGGACTAAACTAAAACCCCAACACTCAGCCAGGCATTCTGTCTCCCAACAGTGGTGAAAGCAGTTGCTGAAAATCAGACTGTTATCTCAACAGCTGCCCCAAGCTGCTGGGCTGGCTCTCATATCTTGAACTCCACTGAAACCCAGGGATCAGGATAGCATTCTGGTATCTGAACCCTGAAGTTTCTTTACAATTTTGCTTATTCTTCCCCTCTGTAGCACTAACAGAACACCACGTGAAATCTGCAGGGTTTTGTGTAGCTCTTTTGGCCTGTGTTGCTCCAGTCTTTCATGGCCTTTCGCTACTGCCTGTAGCAATAGGTATTGAATGAAATTGCATATTTATATGAGATGCTTTTATCATGCTTACCCAGCAAATATTTAGACTTGGGCATGCTGTTGACTTTCTTTCTGGAGAGTGAAAAAGAGGTTTTTGTGCTTCCTGCAATGTCTATTGCTATTGGTGGGAAAGAAGGTCCCTGGGGTGAAGTATCAGAACCTAAACACTGTTCTGTTAGCCTTGAAAACCACACAGAGCAGAGTTTGTTTCCATTCAGACATAATAATGAATTGGTTTCTTGTTATTGCATAACACAATTAACCACATCCCCAGAAAAACAGTAGAGCTGTCTTTCCTTATTAAGGTTACTTGCAACCTTGGGGGTTATTAAAACAGTCAGCTTTCCCTTGAAAACATAATTCTTCGTTGTTTCTTGGTTGGCAAACACTCATGCAACAGGAGTTACAAGACCATGCAGGCATCATGCTGGTGTGGTCATCCAGTGCAGCCAGACATCAGGAAATTGTAACACTATTTTGCTATTGTTCTGGTATGGTTTGACAGGTGCTTATTCCCCACCCTCACTAGTTTGGACTGTCCTTCTGCCTCTGTCTGCCACACCCACTCAAGACTGTCCTGTTGGGGTCCCTTCCCCCCTGCTATGTGGTCCTAGGAGAGGGGCCCTGGGCGGGGAGACACGGGGATTCCCAGCCCCTGGTCAGCCTCATTCCCCATTGGTTGTTTTGTGTTCCCCTGTGCAGGCGACGACCCTCGGGTCCCACAATTGCCACAGTTTCCTCGGCATCCTCAGCCATGCGGCTGGAGAAATAAACATCTCTGAAAATATCTACCAAGAATCGGTCCATATATATTCTTTTCCATGGGCCTCGTTGTCTGATACACATGTTGCAACAATCCCCATTGCAACATTTGGTCAGAGAATGCGAGCAGAATGATCCCTTGGAGGACAGTGACTGTGATTTGTGAGTAAACTCCGGATTTCTCTTCTTGTTTTTGTTTTGCTATTCCATCTCTATGGAGGAACTGTGGAAAAACGCGTGGCTCTCCAAGCTGCATATGGACATTTAACTTAAACTTGAAAAGATTCTTGAACAACAATTTGTAAATTTTAGCTTAATTTAGGCTCAAAAGGAACTGAAACACTTCCTGGCATGGTTGTTTAAAAACTTCTTCTATGTTTCTTGGGACTTGATTCTTACCAAAGACTTTTGGAAGACTGTTTGGACCCAGTTAATTTCTGAGTCAAAATATATGCTGATGGAAGAATATTTTTGTGAATATTATTTGATTACCGAGACTATTGAACAATATCAGCTGTGTCCTGGCGAAGGGAAGCGTGCCTCAGGGACTGTGCTACCCAGGCCACATGGACCGAGCTCTCTGTGAGCAGCAGCGAGGCAGTTCCCGCGGGTGGAGCGACGTGAGCCGCAGTGTCGGCAGCGTAGCGAGGCGCGGTGGGAGTGGCACGACCTGGTGGTGCCCTCCTGGCCCCGCGCAGCGCGTGGTGGAGCGAGCCCTGTGAACGCCCAACTGAGAGGGGCGGCAGGCAGGCGGGGGACAGCGGCGCTGGGCACGCGGGGGGGAGCG
>NW_008238464.1:2967983-2968394 GCF_000691975.1 Corvus brachyrhynchos
GACATGGCTGCAGGTCCTGGCAGCGGCAGCGAATCTGCGACCAAAGGAGGCAACACACGCGGGGAGCTGCGGCACGGCCTGGCCTGGCCCGCGTGGCCCCGAATACGACCCTGGGAAGCCGAAACCCCGCGGCAAGAGCACGCAGGCACAAGCAGCTCTGGTGGCCCTGGCAGCCCTGGCAGCCCCGGCAGTTTCAACACGGGAGTGAGCGAAAGCAAAAACACAGCAAGACAGAAAACAGCAGCTACTCGGAAAAAGGAAAAGATCATTGTAGCTAAGGTTTTAGGAATAGTAAAATGGTATAATGTTAAACAAAATTATGGTTTAATAACAAGATGTGACAACCAGGAAGACATATTCGTGCATAGAACTGCTATTAAAAAGAATAACCCTGAAAAATGCATCCCAAGC
>NW_008238464.1:2968997-3039677 GCF_000691975.1 Corvus brachyrhynchos
CCCCCCTGCCATGTGGTCCTGGGAGAGGGGCCCTGGGGGGGAGACACGGGGTTTCCCAGCCCCTGGTCAGCCTCATTCCCCGTTGGTTGTTTTGTGTTCTCCTGTGCAGGCGACGACCCTCGGGTCCCACAATTGCCACAGTTTCCTCGGCATCCTCAGCCATGCGGCTGGAGAAATAAACATCCCTGAAAATATCTACCAAGAATCTGCCTATATATTCTTTTCCATGGGCCTCGTTGTCTGATACACATGTTGCAACAATCCCCATTGCAACGCTGTCCCTTCTATTGTGCCAGCACAGCTGCGTGTCCAAGAAACCTGCCCAAGAACCAAAACAGCTGAAAAATTACTGTGCTTTTGTTGCTCCTCTTGGCCAGTTAGTTCTCAGGCAGATCTGCTTTCTGAACTCTCTGCCATCTAAAAGCACACAGTATTTTTTTTTCCGGCACAGGAGAGTCGGGGAAGGCAAGGATGGGTGTTTAGGATGGCATGGGATGCACTGTTCCTAAACCACAGGCTTGGCCGGGCTGAGCAGCTGTTTGATGGTCTGTGTTCTTGTAGCTACACATTCCCAGCACTCAAGTGTGATCCTTTGGAGACCCTTCTGTAGATTGCAATACCACGCCAGGAACATGCTGAGATAACATCTCTCTTCTCTGGCCACACGTTTGGGTTTTAAGGATTTTTCTCTATGCATTGCATCTGATAGAGTTTCAGTTGCTCTGGTCAAGGGGTTGTACAAAAAAAAGGTTGTATCCCACAGAAAGCAGCATAGTCTGACACAGCAGCTTCTCAGGGAGGGTATTTTATGCAACCAACACAACTTTTTTTATGATTATTTTCTCATTCCTTTCTCATGCTTCAGCACTCAGTTCTGGCTATCCAGGACATTAGCAGAAAAATATGATGGATCTTTAGGAAAGAGATGACAACACTGTGTAACTCCTTGACAGAGGACACTGCACAAGTAGGAAGTCCACATGGTTCCTGCAGGGACCAGCCTTTGAATGGGAAAAAACACACAAAACCTAACAGGACATTCCTGGTGCTGAGAGCATTTGAAGGCTAGAACAGTACTGAGGTGGGGTTATAGTGTATTTTGGATATGATTTTACTCTTTGTTTTTTGTAAGAGTCCTTACCTCAGAAGAAGTACTGAGTTAGATGGTCTGAAGCAGCACAGCTGTTTTCATATTCCTATGGGTTTGAACTATAAAAACAATACAAGGATGGAGCTATTCCATCGAAGTTTGCTGCCACCATTCTTTCTCTTTCTCTTTCTCTTTTTCTTTTTTTTTTTTTTTGTGTCATTTATTGATAGCTTAATTTATAAGTGGCAAGTCTTGGAAGGAATAATCTTGTCTGAATTGTAGACTCATCAAAATTCAGCATTGTCTACTTTTGTCTATCACTGCCTGTTTCTTTGTGTCAACAACATTTGTTGTCATTGTCCATTATGTTGCCCCAATAAACTCCACAGTTGCTTTTTATCCTCCTGTAAATTTGACATTTTGCCATGATTTCAGTAATTCCAACTAGATATTTGTTGTTTCAAGATCTAGTATTTCCGTTGTTTATTGCAGTAAATTTATTTGTCTTTTCAAGATTTAATGGACCATCTGAAGAGACTCAGTGAAAATCACCTGAAACATTTTTGCAAGCACAAGTTCTATTTTTGTCATCACTATTCTATTGTCTTAGTCTTTGGAACATAAATATTTATTTTGTCTTCATGCAGGTGATACTTTTACTGCTTCCCATTGGGCATTACATCTAGACTTAAACTTCTGGGTTCTTCATCCATCTCATTAATTTACCCAGAATTTCAGTCAGTAGAAGTTAACTCCTTCTTTCCAGACATTGTTTGACTCAAATGATCAAACCAGAAGAAATAGGAGGTAGAATATTTTTAATAAGAAGATTAACTCAAAGACTTCAGTATCTCCCACCTTTTTTTTTTAAGACTATATAATGTAGCAATTGCTTTCTAGATATGTTTTCTTCATTGGTTTGTGAGCCAGAGGGTTGCTGTTCTACTTAGGACTACATTTAAACTGTGTCTTTCCAGTCTAGCATACGAATTCATAGAAAAAGGATGCTTTTGCTAGTGATGTAGAGAGAGATTAAATCAATTTTCTGTTTTTATTTTTATGATAGACTGCCATTTCTGCTGAGCTCTTAAAACTCAAACTGTGGCTATCCAAAGGTCAGATCTGACACCTGAGGTTTTGCTGGGGCAGAGAACCAGCTTGACAGAAACTTTAAGCTGATTTACCAGTATTGATAATCTTTGTGATAACACAGCAGGAAGAGAGTCTGTGGAAAGATTGTCCACACATGCACTCTCCTTCAGAAAATTTCTGGTTGTCTGAAAAAACTAGTATAAATTAATTTGCATGAACATAGTATTGCTTCTGTGATATCCTGCAGTTAGAAGAGTCAGTGCCTATGGACAATGTCTTTGCATGAATTTAGGCACACTCACAACCCCCAAAGGGAAAGGGATGGTCCAGTCAGCTTAATGGCAGAAGGTGAGGACCTTTAAGACATTCAGAAAGAGTTCTACTTTCTAGTTTGGCTAATCTTGATTAATCCTTACTGTTGAATTTAGAGGTAACTAATGGGAAATGCTTAATTCCACCCCCAGTCATGATGTAAGCTGGCCATCTGTCTTCTGAGAATAGGGGTTAACAGAGCAGAAACAGCTCTGATAATACAAAAACATGAATGCATGCTGCGCCCCCACTCAGTTCTTCATTCTCATCCTGGCCTTGTGGTTAGAGCAGTCATTATGAAACTGGTGACCTCTCTTGCCCTGAAGAAGAATGTGCTCCCTCAGCTTCTCCTAGGACACTTTCTGCTTCTTCTGAGGTACCTGGGCCAACTCGTACCAGTTTTGCTTGTTGAAAGTAAATGTGTGAGAGCCCAACACACTTAAAAGGAGTCAGAGCCTCAGAATATAAATTTCTTGTTAATGTCCATCCCCTAAATGGCTAGAGCCAAATTCACTCTTGGCCATTCTCTGTTTTCCTCATGACTTATAATCTCCAACAAGTAGCATCCCAGTTTGAAGATACAGGATGGAGTGTTCTTCCTGAGTTGTAGAAGCCCTTACAGACCTTAGAAGTTGGGTCCTCTGGTTAACTATTATGACTGAAAGCCTTGTCTGGGCATTGTGGATTCTCAGTCTGAGCTGTAAATCACTTTACTTTTATGAATCTTGTTACTGTCTGGCTGTGCAGTGTCTGACCCAATCAACTCCCTGTCACTCATCTATCCTGTCACATCCACAGCAGTGTGGGATTGTCTGCACTGAGGCTGCTGAGGCAGTATGGACCACCCTCAGCTTGGCCTAGCCTATGATGAATGTGTTACCTAGTGTGCAACTCCGTAATGTCACCTGAAGATGTCAGAAAATTTATTTAAGATACAAGAACCTCAAGATCCTCACTGAGCTAATCAGTGCTCTGGACATAGGGTGTGGCCCTCACCTGAGCAATTATCTGAATGAAACATTCAGGTTTGGCGGCACTTGCTTGGGAGTCCAGTACACAGTGCACACACTCTGTGGAATCAAGAGTATGTGAGGGCCTACATGCTGTGATTTGTCTGTCTTTGCAGGATGAATATTCACTGAAATCATATGCATTTTTTATATTTCTTTCATAATTTCTATTACTTACTTCTGCATTAGGGATGTTTATATAACCCTGAGAGATACCAACATGTCCACATTAGGTAAAAAAAGAAAGTTTACTTGAATTTTCCTTCTTTTAGACTTACTTGTTTCAGCTGCTCTTTTGTAAAGATGAAGGAGGTGAAAAACGGTTTATCTTTCACCCTGAGGTATAGTTTCCACAGCAGCAGAGGGACCCAGAAGTGCCCAAATCCACTCCTTTTGCATTCATGTTTGTTCCCCAAATTCTCCACTTTAATGCAAACAGAGTCTGCAGTTGAGATGTCAACTCTGTGTAATGTGTCTGCAGTCTAGACCTTGCCTCTGTGAAACAATGCTCCCTTCATATGTCACTGGCAATTTGAGCACAAAGCAGGTTTCATTTCCTTTTGCACTTGCATGGTGCTGAGTGACCAGTCAGCAAAACCCAGAAGGGGAAATGACGATCAGTGGCGCAATGCCTGTGATGGAAGACCTGTGATGGAATGCCTGTGATGGAATGCCTAGAGATGATGGCTCATCTGATTTCTGATGGCTCTAGAGAAGTGCTGCTGAGCAGGACCTAATGTCCCACAGGTGAGTGAACTGAGGTTTCAACAGAGCTTGTGTGGTGCTGTGGTACTTAAGTGGCTAGTAAGAAACACCAAGGAAGAGACTGCCAGAAAATCTCTTCCCCAAAAAGCCTTTGACACAGCACTAAAGCTGGAATTTGGAATGGGAAACCATCTGTTGGTACAAAATATTAGGTTTCTTTTCTTAGAAATGCAAAATCTTTCCATTTTACATTTATTCTCAGTGCTCAAAATCCATCAGTTTAATTGTCCCCTCTCTGGAGAAGCATTTTTCCTTATATCTTCATTACTACATGTTTCTGAGCCACAAAGAATGGAAATTTGTGGTTGTGAGCTTTTTTTCCCCCTAGAAGGTTTTTCTGCTCCAAAGTAAGAACAAAGGGGAGGAAAGGAGCAAACCCTTTCCAAAAGCACAACTTGAGACCTTACAGGAACAGATCTCCAGACTCTGCGGGAACTCCTGGTTTCATGGAAAAAAAATTATCTTTTGGCTCTTAGGAGAATTATTAAACACAGTACTTGTGAGATGAAATGAAATAACTGACAAAACAAACAAAAAAAGTAAGTTCAAGTGAGAGTTACCTAGACTTTTGCATTTCTTCTGTTTCTCCATTAATGTAAGAAAATAAAAACTATCAGACTAGCTTGCACATGCCATCCACAGATCTTTATCCTACTGCTAACCAAAAGCACAAGCCATCAATAATGGGTGAAGGAGAGGATGGTAAACTGCCAGTTTCAACCACGGGGGTGGACATCCTCAGTTTAAAGCAGCTTTTCCAACAGCATCTTAAATGGTGATCAGTGTGCCTCTCCTTCTTGAGTCATGCCTCTTGAAACCAATTGTGCATTTACTTTACTAACAACTTCACATGGCAATTAGTTTTGGGTTTTACTTAGGTGAAAGAGTAGTGTTTTCTTCTTTAACCATATGTCTGATCATTTCCCTGTTTCTTTTTTTGTGAGAGGTACTGAAAAATAGTTTCCAGTGTAATTTTTCCTAGTGCAGAAAGTCCTCTCCTTTCTCAGCCGCAGAGTGACAGACAATGGTTTTGGTTTATTCTTGCAGCAAAAGCCCTCTTTACCTCTGGTATCCTCACTGCTCTTTTCAGTAACTTCTTTTCATACTACAGTATCCTTTTTGTCAGTGGAGTTGAGAATCACACCCAGTGCTCAAGATAAACATGTATTGCATCAGTATAATAACACTTCCTGTTTTGTTCTCTGTTCTTTTGCTAGTAACTCTTCACAAACTCTTTGCCCTCCCGGCAGCTTCTGAACATCAGGCTTTTTTCAGAGAAAATTCAAAATTACCTCAAGGTGTCCTTTCCATGTAGTGAAAGATGATCACTTTGTATGTGTTGGTAGGATTATTTCTCTGAGAATAGGGCTTTGTGTAGCTCAGTGGCTAAAGAAACAAAATAAAGCTAGAGGACACCTGATCTCATGGCATTTCCCATGAAAATTTATCTACTGTCCCAAAGCAATCATTCTGGTACAGAACTGACTGGCATTTTTGTTTCACAGGATCTAGGAAACTTCCAGTGTTTGGGCCCCATCCTGGAGCCTCAGTCCTGGACTAGTGTGTCTGGAAGTCACAGGTAGATAATACGGCTGTCAGGTTCTGGCTGTGAGGTTGAGATGTGGTGGAGGAGGACCGAAAGAGGCACTTGCTCGTGTCTCACAGTGCAGAGCACACTCTTCACTGCTGATGCGGGAGGTCTCAGACAAGCTTGTTTCTGCAGGCTGTCAGCTGCAGAGGATAAGTTCAGGAAGTTTGGCCTGTGGTCATGGGTTCTGAGAGCAATCAGGCAGGAGTGCTTGAAACCTTCAGCTCTTTGAAAACACTGAGGTCCTCAGAAGCTGCTAGCAGCCTGCAAGCCCTGATGCTGGCTATGGAGACAAGGTGGAACAGAGAAGCTTCCAACTGACATTTTTGGATATAAAACAGACAAGAACTGACCTCCATGTCTGGCTGAATGCACACTGGGGACTTGTATTTCTAGGGTAAACATCGATTAGCTGTGGGCTAACCTCTTTATAGAGGAGGCAGGAGCTTGGGCTCCATTACCTCAGAGGGCTCATTACCTCAGAGCCTCACAGAAGTCATGGACCCAAAATATGAAGAATAAATGACTTTAAAAAATGTTTGTCTTATGTTGAGTGACTCCATCATTCAGCATTGTTTATCCTGTATGACTGTGGATTGCCTATATTATAATGCTTACATCCTATGAGGAAGCAAATGGGGTAGAGTTTCTACTGTATCTTTCCTGCAATGTCTGCTTCTTAGTGACACCTTGCAGGCCAAATTTTTGTATACAAGGACTCACAGATCTGCGAATTAGCCCTGGTGAAGACCTGCCTGTGTTTGCAACAGGCCATAGTTACATACAGGTTCTTTTCCATTGTCGTGGTTTGACACCAGCCCAGTGCCAGGCACCCATGACTTAGAGTTTCTACTGTGTCTTTCCTGCAATGTCTGCTTCTTAGTGACACCTTGCAGGCCAAATTTTTGTATACAAGGACTCACAGATCTGCGAATTAGCCCTGGTGAAGACCTGCCTGTGTTTGCAACAGGCCATAGTTACATACAGGTTCTTTTCCATTGTCGTGGTTTGACACCAGCCCAGTGCCAGGCACCCATGACAGCTGCTCGCTCACCCTCCCCTGCCACAGCTGGGCAGAGGAGGGAAAAGGAAAAAAAATTAACAAATGCTTTATGAGTGAGATAAGGACCGAGAGAAACGCTTCAAGGGCAAAACAGGCTCAACTTAAGTTGTGAATTTATTACTAACAGACTCAGAGGAGGATAATGAAGTAAAATAAGCCCTTAGAACACTTTCCACCCCCTAACCCTTCCTTCCTTCCCACCGACAGCGCAGGGAGACAGGGCATGGGGGGTTGGTCAGTCCATCACCAAGATTTCCTTCCGCTGCTCCGGGAGAGGAGTCCTTCCCCTGTGAGGCTGTGGGGTCCTTCCCATGGGAGACAGATGTCCATGAACTTCCCCAGCATGGGTCCACCCTCACAAGCAGCAGCCACACCGCCCCTGCTGCAACATGAGCCCCTCCCACGGGCCCACAGCCCTCCCCAACTGCTGCGCGGGGGCTCTCCCTTTCCACGGGGTGCAGCCCTCCAAGGACAGGCTGCTCCAGCCTGGAAGCAGGGGACCCTCTCTCTCCACCGGGTCCCTCACTGGATCACAGCCTCCTCCAGGCATCCACCTGCTCTGGCGTGGGCACCTCCCCCATGGGCTGCAGGTGGATCTCTGCATCCCCCATGGATTCCCATGGGCTGCAGGGTGACAACCTGCTTCACCATGGTCTGCACCATGGCCTGCAGAGGAATCTCGGCTCTGGCGCCTGGAGCACCTCCTCCCCCTCCTTCTTCACTGACCTTGGTGTTGCCATGTTGTTTTCCCTCAGGTGTCCTCACCTCCTCCTCTTCTCTGACTAGAATCCAAAATCTCGTGACTTTGTTTTGATTTTCTTCTTAACTATGTCATCACAGAGACACCACCAACCTCTCTCATTGGCCCAGTTTTGGCCAGCAGCATGTCCATCTTCAGAGCCATCAGCCATTGGCCCTTCTGGACATGGTGGGAAGCTTCCAGCTGCTTCCTCACAGGAGCCATCTCTGTGCCTAAGACCAGGCCATGCCAAACCAATACATCTATGTAGAATCCCACAGAAATTAGGATTTTGGCCTCGGGGACAATGGAAAAGTGAGCAGTTGATACACGAAGACCAAGTTATGCAGTGGTAGTAGGCATGGGGACTATGGATAAAAATAAATAGCTAATTTTATATTGATGGGAAAAGAAGATTGGCTCCTGGAACAGCTCACCTCCCAAGAAGACTTGCAAGAAATCATGTGGAAAGCTGAAGGAAGGCTTTTGATAAAGAAAAGATTCTTGGTTAGTGAGGGAAGGAAAACAGATTTTGTTGAGTTTCTATTTTCATGGTGGGGAAACAAGCCTGAAATCTGAGGTAACAGGTGCTAAAAGGCACTCTGCATGCCATTTGGTATCTCTACAGTCTACAGAGGTAGGCAATGGTCTGTATTCCCAGAGTTTCTTGAAGCTGGCCAAACTGGGAACATCCAGTACAATAAACAGCCCGTTTTCTGACACAGTCTATCCTAACTTCCATGTGACTAGCTGCTGAGAGCCAGGCCCAGAGAAAGTTTTCAAGTTCATAGCCCTCCCTGTTTTGACAGGTGCTCTAAGGCCTAAGAATTAAGTGCTCTAAGGATTTCTGAACTCTAGCAGAGGAGTCCTTGGGGTTTGGATGCCTGGCTGCTTCAATTCTAAAAAAACTAACAAATACATTGATTTTTTTTTTATTATATAAAAAAATAATGGGTGATGTTTCATTTTCATGAGAAGTCTTGTTTTTCTTTCCAAAATACTTTAAACTTTCAGGGAATGCAAGCTCCAAGTTGCAACCAGATCTGATAATAAAGACAATTAGATAATTATGAAGAAAAAAAGCTCTTCTAAAACCCCACTGCATAACCTAGAGAAAAAAAATACATTTTCCTAAATAGTGGTATCATAAAAAAATTATAACTAAGGCTCTGCTTTTGCATGCCGTCAGTATGCCATGACCCTCTTCTATCGGTAAGATATTAACTTCCAGTAATTCATATACATTAAGGAACAGACAAGACTACTTAGTAAGAAGTCATTATAAACAATATCATTTGTCAACAAATTATCCTCAGTAACTTTCCAGAGAATCCAAATTAATTTTAGTTGTGTAAATTAATAAGAATCGTGTCTTATGCATCTGAGTTATGATTTCCAGAATGCCATGTATGACTTCGTAAGAAATTGTGTAGAAAAAAACCTCCTTGTTCTCAGGGAAGAGGTCAGATAGGAACAACAATGATGTGCTAAATAATTGTTTCCACAGTAATGAAAAATGGAGTCGGTGCTGTGTGGGAGGAGGCCAGCTTCCCAAGCACTCCGAGTGGAGTGTTGGCCATAAGGACCTGAGACTTCTGGAATTAGCCTATGATGCTGCACCAAGAAATGGCCTCTTTAACTTAAAATTTGGAAGATTTGACTTGTGCACATCTTGTTTCTGCCCTGAAGTTATTTGGACACAAGAGTGATGGTTAGTTCAGTGTTTCTTTTGTGTGCAAACTTAGGATAGGTTTCTTGCCCAAAGATAACTGCCTGTTCAGACTCATCCTCACCTCTGTAAGGCATTCTGGCATCTAAGGACAGGACCATCTATGGGAATGGAAGATTCTGGAGACTCAGCAAAGTGTTTTAATTTCTGTAAGAGCAACAGATGCACTGCACAGATCCTCTCTCTGGTGGGCTTTGTGGTCTCCCCATGGGGATCCTGCTGGTGGCCTGGTGACATTCAGACATTCAGAACAGCTGCTGTTATTTTCATTCTGGATGGCTGTATCCAGAACCTGCAAGATGGCAGTGCAGCTGCTTTCCTTTTGGGGTAAGGCATGGAGCAGTGAAATGTAGAACTTCTTTAGAAAGGGAAACTGTTTTTAAGACACAAAGGCTTTGTTAGTGATGTTATGATTTTTGTTTGAATATTGTCCTTGGCCTGACAAGCATAATTATCAGAGTTTCATATTTTATAAACTGCTGGTGGTCAAATAACATACCAAGTATCAATGTGCAACCCAAAGGAAATACTTGCCATTGACATAAAAAAGTGCAGATGTGATTCTAGCTACTTTAGCCAATTGCTTCCTTCAAGATAGTGACCTCTTATTTTACATCCTCTGGATTTTAATACGCTATCTGGCAACTACCGTGGATTTGAAAACCTTATAAGACATTTAATATTTCTGACTTGGTGGGATGAAGGACAGAGATGAATATGGTAAAAATATTGATGGCTTTGTAAAACTTAAATTCTTATTAATCCTTTGTTGTCCACATGCTTGTCCTCACTTACTGTTGTGTGGGAGCCTGCCATGCCGGTTCACCTTGCCTGGCCACCAGGGCCCCACCAAGCTGCTCTATTACCCCTCTCAATAGGACAGGGGGAGGAAATACTACAAAAAGTTCATGGGTTGAGAAAAGGACAGGCAGATGACTTACCAATTACCTTCAAAGGCAAATCAGACCTAATTTGGGGAAATTATTTTAATTTATTGCCAATTATTAACAGAGTAGGATAGTAAGAAAAAACCCCAAACTAATCCTGCTACCTCCCAACCCCTCCCTTCTTCCCAGGCTCAACTTCATTCCCAAGTCTCTTACCTCCTCCTCCCAAGTGACACCGGGGGATGGAGAACAGGGATTGCAGTCAGTTACTAAAATTTTGTTTCTGTAGCTTCTTCCTTCTCACACTACTGCAAAGGGGGTGTCCCTCTTTCAGGAGACACTTCTTCACAAAATTCTCTGATGTGGATCTCCCCATGGGCTAGATTTCTTCACAAACAGCTCCAGTGTGGGTCTTTTCATGGGCTGCAGCCCTTAGGAACAGACTGCTCCAGTGTGTGTCACCTTCCAGAAAGCCTGCTCCTACAGGGGCTCCCCTGTGGTCGCACTTCCTGCCAGGAACCTGGTCCAGCATGAACTCTCCACGGGCTACATCTTCCTTCAAGGCACATCCACCTGTTCCAGTGTGGCATCCTCCATGGGCTGCAGGAGGACAAACTGTGTCACCATGATTTTCTCCATGATCTGCAAGGGAATCTTTGCTCCAGCACCAGGAGCACCTCCTCCCCCTCCTTGGTCACTACAGGGTTGTCTCAGCCCTCTCACAGTTGCTGTGGAGCAGTTTTTACCCTTTCTTAAATATGTTCCCACAGAGTACTTGAGAATGTTGCTGATGAGCTCAGCTGTGGTCGGCATGGGTCTCTTGGAGCTGGCTGGAGCTGGCTCTGTTCAACATGGGGGCAGCTCCTGGGGTCTTCTCACAGAAGTCACCTCTGTACCCTCCCAAGCTTTGCCAAACCAAATAAACTCTGGTTAAGAATGTATCCACCAGCAGCCTCTTGTTGGGGTAACAATCTCAAACTTCTCAATGAAAGGAACCATCAGAACTATCTGGGGACCAGCCCTTTCGTCACCCAGAATGTGGGTAGTACTAGGACTGCATGATCAATGGTAGAGGCCAGGGGAAACTTTTACCCTGGGAGAAGTCCGTCTCTATTAGAATATTATAAACCTTGAAAAATCTTTCTAATTTCCATTTTACACAAAGCATGAAGAGCCTTTGCTAGCCATGAGAAGGGCACCATGACATTGGGGAACAGGAAGAACACTACAACCGCAGTAGGGTGGATACCCATCAGCTAAAAAACATTAGACCTGACACAGGTGAGGGCACATCCAACAGCAGCTTCTCCTGCCATCCCACCATTTGCCAATTCCACCAGAGTTCCCTGGGTTGGCCTCAATAAATGTAGATGGTGAAACCTTTCCTGTCAGGGTCACTTGTGTCCGAATATTTCTGTACTGCGTCCATTGACAGTCTGTAAGGAGGATGCAAAAATTGTACCCAGCAAATATTTCCTGGCTAACAAAATTAGGTAGTAGGCAAGCAGGGCTAATGTGCTACTAGGCTAAGCACTGCTTATTGGAGTAAAGTGAACTCTGATGGTGCTGAATTTCTGTTTCCCTATCTCTGCTTTTTATCTTTGGACTTTATCTTTTTTCATGTCATCATTTTTTCTCTTGCATGCTTGAACTCTTAAGATGTCAGTAACTTCATGCAATCTGGGTTTTCACTTTTTGTATCTTGTGTGGCTTTAGCTTGCATATTTTTCACAGCCTAGGAGTAATTTTGCCAACACAATAGAGTTAAGTTCATACACTCATGCTGTGCCAAAACTAGTCTTTGAATCACCAATGGCTGAATCTCTGGATCATTGACTTCTAGCGCTAGTAAGGACCTGTGGAGCCATCAACATTCATTCATGATACCAGTACTAAATTTTTTCTTAAACACTGAGTGGCAGCTGCACTAAGTTACCAGCAAATTTCCAGTGCTTCACTACCTTACCTTTTAAAAGGTTTTTCTGCAGTCTTGCTTATCTATCCCCTGCTTCAGTTCAAACCCATTACCTCTTGATCTCTTTGCTTTGAGAACAGAAGACTCCCTTGCTTGCTGTAGTGCTATGCATACAGGCTGCCAAGGGAGAAATTAACTCCTCAAAAAAATCTCTTGACGTATTTCTGTAAGCTCATTTTTCTCTGTACTTATCAGTAGGACTTTGTTTTGGAAGATGGGCCCAAAGTTACAAGGCATTCAGCACTGATTTTAGTTTCTTATGAAAGCTGCAGAATAGCTTTTGCTCATCTGGCACTATCTTCTTTAGCCAGGAGCTCAGTTTTCCACCTGCACCATGATCTGGGAACAACCTGGGCATGGGAAACAGACTCCAGGATTAAGGGCTCTTCTGAGGTATGAGCACCTCTGATCTAAGTTTCAGTGGAGTTTATGATAGAATAACCTTTTATGTGTCCAGGCAATTGAAGTTAGCTTTACCTCAATATATTTAACCTTTCCCTAGATGAACCTGACATATTGTGGTTAGAGGATATTGAACACACCACTGAATGCAGATGGTTACTCCAGAATTTTCACCGCAGTCTCTCACATCAGGAAACGAGGAAGACCTTGATTCTGATGAAACCTCACAATCTTGAGCAGGGAGTAATTTGTGAGCTTTTGAAGGGGTCTGAACTGTTTGACCAAAACATTGTGGGATTTCATTGTTGCAGGTTGTTTGGCTTAGTTTTTTTAGTTCTTTTGCATTTTCTTTGTCATATGGGAAGTGCAACCCCCAGACCACTTCGAAGGAAGTGCTGCACCAAGAACTGGGGAGACCATGGGTGTGACATAGGTAAGATTTTGCATACTGGCATATAATTGCTACATCTTTTTGAATTGGAGTTGTTGCATGCTGACAGTAGAGTCCCAGGAATACTGGAAGGGACAAATGGTATTCACAACTCTGCCAGGGAAGGAAAATAAAAGTTTGAATGACCATAGAATAAATCTTTCCCTCAGAGACTTAATTTAGCTGTTGGTGCAGATAACTGTTTTTTCAGCACCTTCTTTGATCAGCTTAGCTTCAGTGAAGCACTTTCCTTCACTGAAAACTGTTCCTGATTCTCCAGAGACTTTTCAAGCTGTTCTCAGGGAGCTGCTGCTTGATTAGGCCAGGCAAAGCTGTTACTTGTTTTCAAGCAAAATCTGTTTCAAAGTGCCTTCTGCCATCTGAGTATCTCTGTCCGCCCCAGCCAGAATATTTATTGCACCATAATTGTGCTAAAAAGGAACAATTTGCAATGAAAGGAAAACCTATGCAAGTGGTAAAAGATTGTTTTGGAACTATGAGATGAATTGGAACTATGAGATACTATCTCTGATAGGTACTTAAAGTAAATTGCTACAGTAATTTGCGTGTTCTGCTCTATTCAGTGGGAGGTGCCTCAGAATGAAGCTGTGTATCTTACTGCTACAGATATGAACTCTCCAAGCCAGATAAAAAGAGCTCACAGTAATATCTGGTACAAACCAAGCAGAGAAATCGCTGCAAAAGACCCATCCACAGAGAACGAGCCACTCCTCTGCTTTTTGAATTTTCCGGATGGTAGGTCAAATTTTTATATTGTCATTTAACCAGAAATAATTGAAGTATTTGATAAGAAAGTTTATTTCAGTTCACTTATGTGCTTCTTTGTCTCAAGAAATAATATTAGATTGAAAGAGTGGTTATGCTTCTATGATAGACAAACAGTGTTGGGACTAACACAAAAATTTACCTTCTAGTGAAGTGTATTTAGAAATGGATTTTGCCATCAGTTTCCTGGCATATGGTTTTACTAATTAGTCAAAGACACAGAAAACCTTTACTGTGCAATTTATTTTTCAGAGTTTAGCATATTTATGTATTTTTTTGCTTCAAAATATTTTTTAAGAATAATGTGTATATCACTTCTAGAATTTCAATGATTTAATACTGAACTTCCTAAATTTTACACCTACATCTGTAACTAGTGTAATTGTTAACTCTTGTGAATGTTAGTTCACAAGGGATAAGTTCAGTTTTACTGTTGCAATTTTAATAGGATGTTTTCAGTCAGAATGGATTTTTTTGTTTGCTAGAAGAATGAAAATCACTTTCAAAATGTGTATAGGTTGTATATATTAGTAAAGAAATCTCACAAAACTGCTCTTTCATGGTATGTTTACATTGTAAAGTCTTAAGATTTTAGGTAGAAAAATCTTAAGATTTTTCTTTAGGTATTTCCAAGTTTTGTTAGCATGCAAGATAATGTTTGTCACTTATATAAACAATGTTATAAACATTTTGTTGGCAAATACATTTTTTGGAAAGAAAATCAGAAATATGTTACTAACACAGTTGCCTTTGGAGAAGCAATGAGTTAACCCCCACAGACTGCTGCTTCTGAAACATACATAGTGGGTTCCCCCTTCCCTCACCTTCCTTTGACACTGGACAATTAGGAACTGCATTTTGACATACTAGGGTAGTTATCCCAAATTTTGGATCTAGTGTTTTTTCAGCACCACACTAAAGTTTTCATTTACAGAGCTTAGGTTTACACTCGTACCATGTAGTCATTCTAAGCTATAGGAAGAAGCTGTAAGGCACTATAGAACCAGCCCTTCTCTTGCTATTTTCTGTCTAGAACTGCAACTTCTGCTTCAGTTCATATTGAGGTAATTCAGTGTTTGCTGCTGACTTCAGAAAATGAAAACAGAATCACTTTGCTTTTTAAATTGCATGAGCTCTTTTGATTTTCAGGGAATATTCTGCTTTAATTAGAGCCCTGCATATTGTACATATTCACACACACAGCCTCCAAACTCTACTTGAACTGCAGCCAGTACACAGCAACTTAAAAATGGAGAGAAAATCAACAGAGCGATCATCAAATTTGTTGGGGAGCATCTCAGCTCAAATATTTTACATTCTTTTGGTGCGGGCTGGCAGCCCAGTATGTGTAAGGTCTCTCAAAGACATATTTTTTCAGTAAACAGAAGGCTAGCTGCAACAACTGGCAAGTATGGGGATAGGAAATGATGAGTTTCTTACTCCTGAATCCTTCTGGTGCTTGTTAGAAAAGTTGGTGAAACCAAGTAACTGGCTGTCTCCCTTCCTGGACAAAGTTCTATCTCAAAAATAGTGAAAGCACGTCTTCTTGCAACTTTCTGGTAAACACAGCCTTCCATTTCTAGGGCTGCAATAGCACTGGCAATAAGGGATTTGCCAGTGTCTCCAACAGTGGTATTACTTGTGGCTATTAATAATAAACACACACAAATAAAATATCAGATGAGGAAATAACTAATTTCAGAAAGACTCCAAACTTAGTCTATGAAATGATTTTTCTTTAAAAATCAATCACTTTATTTTTTGTCATCTTGCTGAGGTATCACTCACTTAAACAAAATAGCTCTAAAAATAGAAGGGCAGTTAATATAACTGCTGGCATACCTTGTTGGAGGCAAATAAGTTCCTGGAACAAACCCAAACAGTTGGTGGGAAAAGGATTCTAGTAGAGAAGGAATACTCTGGATATTTTTGCTCCCTGATAGTGTTAGAAATAAATTCTAGGAATAAGCCTCATACTCGAAATGGTGAACAAAGATGAATGCTTTTCTGTGCTGATGCTGTGAATTTCATTGTGTGCTGTTTTGTGACTATCTTCCTCTCCTAAAAGGTCTGTCCAGTCCCAGGTCACTCACTAACCTTTTCTGGGCCACCTTGTTCATTCCTTCCAGGGCAAAACTCCTGATGTTAGTGTTGAAAAGTACTCTTTCAAAATCTGTTCACCTGGCCTAAGGTTTCTGTAAAATTAAAGAATAGATTTGTGCTTGTATGTGGTGCTTTTCTCCAGCAATAATGAAAGCAAGTAGCTCCTCACACATAATATTTCTTGGAGCTCCTGACTGGTCACTCGCTTCCTGCAAAAGGCATGGCATCGGTTTTACTGTGACATTAATGCTGAGATGCTGCTTTTTTTGGTCTAAACCTCATCTTTCTTGTGATTCATGAATATCCCTGCACAATACCTACAATTAAATTCTCACGCTTTTGTCTTCCAACACTAAGTTTTGTTATTGTTTTTTCAGAGTTTAAGTATAATCCCTTGAATATTATTAAACCTTCTAAAAGAAGAAACTTCCTATATTAGTATAAAGCCGATGATATTTCTGAAAGCTCAAAACTGAGTTTGCTCTGCATTTCAGACTTGGCAAAAACATAGGACTTGATAAGGCTTTTCAACGTTTATTTAGTCTGAAAGCTTTTGGCACTGAAATAAAAATTCCTTGCAGTAAGTGTGATGACAGTATTTACACTGCTTGCCTGTTTTTCACTACTCCCCTTGTGCTCACTATCTGCAAGATAAAATGTAGTTCCCTTCTACTGCCTGTAGTACCCTGTGACTGCTGCTTACTCAGACACGACAATAGAACCCACTGCTCTGTGATCTGCAGTGAAGAACTGCATTCAAGGCTTTTTGTTGGTAAGTAGAATGCTTACAGCTATGTAGTATAGCTGGATTGCACGCCTGCTGTCTCCTGAGATATGCCTGGGTTAGGTCAACTTAATGCCCATGATCAAATGGTCAGCTTTTTTAATAAAGGGGTTTGCTGGAGAGGTCTTGGGCCACACCATGAGGTGTAAATTACAGCTGGTGCATATCAGTTACACACAAATGAAAACATCAGTGAGATGCAGGATCTGCCCTACTGCTGTTATATGAGTACAAGATATGCTCCTTTACCTACCTTTCCAGTCCATCTCTTCAGCTCCCCTTCAGTTTAGCATTGTTTACAACACTCACCTGGTTTTGCTCTTACTGCTAAATTCTTACCTAGAGAAGCTGTCACTAAAGATAACTCCCTGTTCACAAAAAGACAAAAAAGTATAATGCACCTAAGCAATTGATAGAATGTAACCTTAATTCAAAAACATTATAATATTTTCATGTATTTTATATGTATTTTTATATTTTTAATATTCAAAAATATTTTTAAACCCAGGATCTGTTCTTTTCTAAGTTGTGGTATAGTTTTTCTGTGCTTGACTGTGAAGAGAATACCAAAAAAAAGCAAGCAAGCTAAAAGAGTCTTCTGCCTGAGGAGCACCACAGCAGAGTAATTCCCCGACTCTCACTAAACTGTCATAACTGTAGTTTCAGTGATGATAGAACAAATAACATCACCTCAAACTGTAAAACCACTGCTATGTACACACACACACACTGTACAGAGCAGCTCACATGATGCACTTTATCACTGTATGATATAATTTTCTGTTCAATTTTCTGATGTACATTGATACAGCATTACTGATGCAGTCAGAGTATATTCTATGACATCAATGTTTTTCTTCTTAGTTTAGAAATATGATGGGCCATATAGATTTGATCATCCTATCTACCTTCCTCTCGGTTTCCATGACATCTGAAACATGTAAGTCACGTTTTAAAAATATTTTCTGGTAAGGTTTGTTCTGTAGAAATGCGTAGGCTGTTTCCAAATTGGTGGTTTTATTTTTAAGCCTAAAATTAGTGAGTTCATCTCAAGCCAGAAATCAGACCTTAAAAACTAGCTTTTGATGTGTTTTCTCTGCATATTAAAATGCACCAAGCACTATCCATTTCTATGACAGCAGGTCTAGGTTCTACTTCTGCCACCTGGCACCTCTGCAAGCAGAAAGAAAAGGGTCTTCTTGAAAGAATTTGAGAGTAGGTGGTGCTCCAGGTCCCAGCTGGGCACAAATTCCACGAGCATGCTTCAATTACACTGAACAGTGCACATGCATATGTACCCTGCTGAATCAGGGGTGTAAATGGCTGCTGTGTTCCATAGAAATGCTCTTTAATGTCCCAAATTTGGGGGTGAAAAATGCAGTGCAAAAATAATGTTTCCCCTGCACACAGGGTATGTTCAGAACAGTAAACTCTTTCTGGTGGGACAGCTCTACTGTCTCAGCTATATAATGCTGACCAGTGACACAGTGTTTCACAGCACTCATGTACTTCTCTAGCTGAGATGCTGTTTTGTCTAAAAAATTCTGTAAGATACGATCTCTAAATATTTCTCCATATTGTCAATTTTACCATATGAATGCTTGAATGCTAAGATTCAAGCAAATTAGATTTATTAAGATGCCATATTCTGCTGAAGAATTTGAAGATGATTTTCACTGATATCATTGAGTTTAGATGAGGCCTTTCTTTTTCTATGTCTTCCCTCTCCACACTATTTTTCCCCAAAGAAAGCTGTATTTCCAGTGTGTTCCACCTTTGGTGGGGCAATGCTGCCTTTTCTGACTCCCCTGATATGTCCCACTGTCTTTGCAAGGCTTGTGGGTGGGAAAACTGTTAAAATGATGGGGTTGGGGTTACTCAAACCTCATGTGGCTAATTTAGGTGCCCAAATTAGTAAGTGAGATGATGCTTAATATCAATGGAGATGGATCACTTTAGAAAGAACCAGAGCAGAAATGTTCATGTAGAGAGACTCACCTGATTTGTGCACCTACATGTCTAAAGCCAGCTGGTGGCAACTCTACCATAGAGTGTCATTTTTGATAGATACTGTCTATTTTGGTTCACTGTTTGGTTATCTAATCTCATTTTGATGCTCCTTTATCTACTGCAGTTCCTCTGCCAATCTCCATCTTTGTCCCGTCACCATCCTTGCTCATACTCTCATCTTTCTTTTCTCAGAATGCAATTTAACTTTCAGATTAGTGTTCATTTTCTGAAGCCAGTACAATATTCAGGTACCTGAGCACTTAAATATTTGTCAAAATTGCTTGATTCTAGTTTCTCTGGACCAATTTCAGTATTCAAAAGTAGAAGTATACTCAGTTAAAAAAAAATTAAAAAATTTATTGTCTCACTCCCAAATTTTCTTGTCTGTGAGAATATGTAGTTTATTTTTCTAAGCTTCTTATTTGTCTCTTAATTATTTCTGGCATCTTTTCACCTTCCCATCTTCTTATCAGATTCTTCCTTTCAGGCTGTTACATTGTTTTCATTTTTTCCCACCCCATTTCCATGAACTTCAGAGAGAAGATGTTCCTTTGTGGTTTTATTTTATTCTTTTTTTTTTCCCCCCTCAGGATCTAATCTACAGACTTCCTCCTATGTTTTTTTTTTCCCAAGAAAAGAAAAATCAATTTTCTTTTTCTGTATTAAAAAGGCAGAACAAAAGCACTTATCTATTGTATAAATAAGTATTCATTATACAGAAGTAAGGAAAGATAACTACATTAAAGCCAGTATTTTTCTTTGTGTTTTAATTCGTGTTTTGAATAAAAACATCATTTTAGACAAATACTTACATAATAAGCTCATTGTAAGAAATCATTATTTTTTCAATTAAATTCTCTTGCTTTTTAGTGTTTGTCTGCTTAGAATCTAGGGATTTGTTTTCTTGTCTGATTGTTTGTGCCCCCCACATTGATTACTGTTTTTGGAAAAAAAATGGCTCCATAACTCAAGGTAAACAAAATTTTTATTGAAAAACAATCTAGTGAAAATAAGCTTGCTATGTATCATCTCTGAAAGCCCAAGGAAGGTGGAGGCACATGACTGGCTTACTGATCCAGGAGTGCCAAGTTCTCTGTCTCAGTGGACAGATTTATCTGAGATGTTAATCTTTTGTTCATTTGCAGTTGATTCTATGGAAGGTGAGGCTTTAGTTATAAAATGTCCCAAATGGAGTTCGTCTATGAAAGTCACCTGGTATCACCTGGATACTAACAAAATAATTCCTGCAGAAGAGGAGGGATCACGAGTGTTTTCCATAGAACGATTTCTTTGGTTTCTGCCAACTTCGAGAGAGGATTCTGGAAACTACACTTGTGTAACACATTTGTAAGTGCTGCATGGAAAGTGGAAGGTGTAAGACTGGCAAGAATATATATTTTAATAATATATTTTAAATATTATTTGTGGAAAAGATGCCTTTTTTCATAAGTTTTCACCCTGCGACTGCTATTTCTTATGGCAGATCATTAAAATGAATCTGTAACTGAATACTATAATCATTCATATGTTTATAAAATGACTCGCATTTATTATAAATATTAATATATTCCATATAAAAATGCAATCACTGACATACCTTATCCCATTTTTAAAGTTCAAGTAATCGTACAAAATCATACAACATGAGTGTGCAAGTGCATTCATACAAGCCAGGAGAATGTTTCCCAAGTCAGATTCGTTACCCAAATGACACTGGAAGAGGAAAAATTGTTTGTCCTACCATTGATAACTATAAGAATGCTACTATCATCCAGTGGTACAAGGTAAATAAAACCCTGATAGTACCAGTGTAGGCCAGAATACTGTGAAAATCTCTTTGCAACCAAATAAATTTTTCTTTTCCAGGACTGCAAACCTCTTCAAGAACAGAGATACTTCGAGAAAGAAAAATATATTTATATTGAGAACCCAAGAAAGGAGGATGATGGTTACTATACTTGTCAATTTATTTATACCCATAAAGGAAATGTATTTAATGTATCAGCAACAAGAATTTTCATAAGTGAGGGTAAGACAGTAATTCTGCATCTTGCTAAGATAAAAAGACTAATGTCAACTCAGAGCAGAGGAAACTCCTTTTGTACATTAAGGAAAAAAGGAGTTTTGTTTGGTTTGTTTTATCATCTTACTTAAGGTTTAGATCAGCTTTATTAGATGAATTTTGTGGATGGCCATCCAAATAGAGCAAGATGGGGTAAAGTCAGACCTGGTCACATTCAGTTTTTTGTTTAAAAGATCCTAATGACTCTT
The DNA here is from genome assembly GCF_000691975.1 of Corvus brachyrhynchos. NCBI lineage: Eukaryota > Metazoa > Chordata > Aves > Passeriformes > Corvidae > Corvus > Corvus brachyrhynchos. Next base: position 2,990,034 of record NW_008238464.1, read on the forward strand.
GTTCTGGTTCTGTGGTTGGCAGAGTTCTTTGGTAGCACATTTCTGAAATGAAGGATCTCCTCAGAGAGATGCTACAATGCTCTGCTTTCTGTTTTGTTGAGGGCAGCACAACTTGTAGCTAGGGAGGATTATCTGGTGGTCACTAGGTAAGTCATGTGTTGATGGCCTACAACTTAATGCCTCTTGGTCCATCTCAACTATCTAACATTTATTTGATAGTAGGACTGAAAACACTTTTAGATTTGTCTTGAATGAGACAAAATGAACAAGATATATATAGCCCAGTGATTACTATGTCTCTGTAATTTTGAGCATGGCCAATATGACTAAGGTGTGTGGACTTTGGGCTGCCTCTGGGATGCAGTCTCCTCAGGGAGGCTTTGTATTTGGATGGTGGTCTGGGGTAGGGCACCCAGTGATTGGCAGTATCAGATTGCATCAACTTGCAAAACTTCAAAATGCATCTTCAGTTCTGCAATCAGATCAGTAAAAAAAAATCAGAAAGACCTTTTCTTGGGCGGTGGTGGAGGGCTTGAGTTTGGCTTGCATGGTTGTTTTGTTGTTGTTCAGTTAGTTAGTTAGTTAGTTAGTTTGGTTTTAAGAAGTAATGTTAGTTTACAGACTGAATATCAGGCTTTTTTGCTCTGGGGAGGCACACAACCTATGGGCAGAATGCAGATTTGGGGTGTTGACTGCTGTTTTTGCTGCTGTGTCCAGATGTCAGTAGCAGAGTTTGCTCTGATTATTCTGAGCTGGACAGAAGAGAGATTTGAGCAGAGGCCTAGTTCAGTAGCTGGGAAATGTGTCTTTCCTCCTTTTCTACCTATTGCTCTACATGATCATGCTCCATGTGATACTGTTCTGGCTAACAATTTTTGTTTAAATGTACTTCCATCAAAGCTTCTCTGACTGGTCTGGAATATTGTTCATCCTGGGTTGCAACAAAAATTTCTGGTTATTATTTGGCCCAAAGACATTCAAGTTTACAAAAGCCTTTGTTACATCCAGGCAGATCTTGAGCTTGAAGTTTATCTAACTTTCTTTGGAAGTCCTTGCAGAAAGAAGAGATTGCAACATAACATGTGAAATCTGGTCTGGGTCTGGCATGTCTGCTCCAGGTTTTGCTAAATTCAAAGTACTTAATGACAACTTTGAGTTTTTATCAGACCTTAAAATTAGTATACTGATGAGTGGAGCTGTTATGTTTTGTTAATACTAGAGAACTATGATATACATTCCTGTTGCCTTGCAGATCCACACTGATTCAGAGGACTTTCTGCCTCTGAATGCTGGCAGCTAAGAACTTGGCATAGTCAGATAGCCAGGAGGTTACTGGCTCTCTCCTGACTTCTATTTTTATCATATCCAGTCAGTCTGGGAAGCAGGAACTGAAATGGGTTCCTGCAGATTTTTTAGGGAAATATGGGTTTCACAGAGATGCCTTGAGATGGAGAAGCTTAATGAGGAAAAGGTTAGTAAGCAATGTGTTTGGAGTTAGGACACTGCATAAAAGTACATATTAGCTATTTCATATAATGGATGTGAGTAATTTCTCAAATGTCTCTTAAAAAAACCGCCAAAACAGCTGAGAAAACACACAAGCCTATAGAAGCATTTGCTCCCCACCCCCCCCAGCAGCTAAAACAGTACTTCAAAGACTGTTTTTTTTCCTTACTTTCTATGTACACAGGTAAAAATTAAATAAATGGGGAGAAAATACTGAAAATATTAACATGTACATACTCCCCAGAAATATTTGGTTGTAGGAATAAAGCCAGATGATCCCTATAGGTATGTGAAACACTGTTAGTTTGCAATTCTGTCTTGTGTACAGATTACAAACCTCATCTTACAAAACGCATTTTCACAACTTTCTAATATGTGCTTTTTTCCTCTTAAATTTCTAAAGCAAAATACTCACCTCTACCACCTCAAATCATATTTCCAAAGAATGAAGATGTAATAGAAGCAGAGCTTGGTGAGTACAAATTTTAATTTGTTTTTAAATTAACATTTTGTAATGGTTTAGCCAACATGGGTATCTTCAAGAAGATGTAATGATGGAACTTTCCACACAGGTTTGCCTCATAATATTTACCAGATTTAACTCACTCCAGGCCCAGGGATGTGAATTTAGATATAACTGATGGGTTGTTTAGGTATTAAGTGAAGTTTAAGGAGATTTAAATAACCTGTTCTACTCTCACTGGGATAGACTAGGATTATTCACAGAGTGAATCATTACATCTCAGCTGAAAGGTGACAGCTTCCATCCACTTCAAAGAAGGCTGTAGCTAAATCCCTCGAAAATGCTTGATGGTACTCCTAAGAGGGAAGGATGGATGGTTCTTGTGACTAGAGCTACTCCTTGTTACTTTCAGTCCCCATGTGGAGCAGTGGCTGTGTCTCTTGAGGAATGAAGGAGAGCAAGGAACTGGTTGCTGGCCTTGAGGCTGAGGAGCACTGCCTGTCCCATATCCGTGTTGGCTAGCAGCAATCAGACCAGACTGCTTGGAAGATACTGGGAGGGCTGGACAGGACCAAGCAGTGAACTTAGGTGTAGACAGTTGGACAGCCCATGATGTAGAGCTTGCTCCTGGCTCCCTTCTGTTTAGGGCTGTAGATGTTCTCAGAGATTCAGATTCATTCTGGGTGACTTGCACCATCAGGACAAGGTGTTTCCGGTAGGAGTGAGAGTTGTCTGGGGTTTTTCTGTAGTCAGTGGAGAAAGGTGGAACTCTCCAGCAAGAGACTGAACCCATGTGAAATCTAAATAGATAATCCAGGATGCCTGTCTCCCAGGGCAAGTGGGATGAAGCTGGGCCAGTGACATAAAGGATTTTAACTACCACTCCACTGTTTCTGTCCTACACCAAGACTGCTCTGGTAGCAGATACTACAGGGGTCCACAGCCCTCTCTGTGCCATGTGCTGGGGCTCAGAGGCTTGCCGTGTTGACTGACATTCCCATTCATTTTTTCCTCTTTCCCCCAGTTGTTCTGTCACTCAGAAATGAGATCGTCTCTGCTCCAGGACAAGCTTTCTCTAGTAAGATGGTCAGTGCCTAGTGCTCTGTGAGCTCTGCCTGTCACTCTGGCACTGCTTACATGGAGAAAATTCACTTTATTTAAAACCCACTTGCTGTACTGGTTCTATTGTCTCCTGTTTGCAAAACTGAAGGGATTTCTCCATGGTCCCTAATACCAATTCATGATCTAACCATAAGATTTGATATTATCTAAGACTTGCTTAGATGCAGACTTACGTGGAAACAATTTAACATGTTTTAATTTTACCTTCTTTCAGTGCGATGGTGACCCTTACTTTGGAATAAATATTTCCTAATGGGAAATATTTGATAAGTAATTTCCTGCTTTAGTTTTGCTTGGACTGGTTTACTTTACTTTTGTCCAGCTTGAATAAAATCCAAGATAAGGCAGCACTAAAAGTCTTATGCAAGATAATAGATATTGAAATTTAATTAGGTTATTTCTCTGTACATTTGTCAACCAGCATATTTTTTCTATGTTCCTCAATAGCTGATTACATGTGTCAAGCATCACAAGTAGAGGGTACGTTGCCTTCATAATAATAAATATAAATAATTACTTTTGTAATCCTTGGTGTGTTATTAGATCTGTTGTTGAAAAATTCATTTTACTATTTCTTTTTGTCTCTTCTATGTACCATTCTGTCAGCAGTAGTTCAGAAAAAATATGTCAAAATTGTTATGACAAAACTCACAAGTTGTATGAAGATTTGTAGAAAAAGATGTTATGAGGAAAATAAAATCATGTTTTTCATCAAGGAATGTTTATATCTCTGTATCTTGATTAGGTGCTGTTTTGTCTCTGAAATGTCAGGCCCGCCTGGGGATTAAGAACCAGCCACTGGCTGCTGTCAGATGGGATGTGAATAACATCCCAGTGAAAAGCCTTGTTTTTTATAGATTTCATGAAGAAACTCATTTGTAAGTGCATATAACACAGATTAATTTTTCTTCTAAGCAAACTGTGCCTAGCCATTAAAACCAATGGTACCAGCTCTTTCTCTTTCTGTTAGTTTTGAAGGACGTGAGCAAGAATACTATGAAGAGACTACTTTGAATATAACTGAAGTAAAAAAAGAGGATCTGCAGTCAAATTTCACATGTATAGCATTGAACACAATGTACAACACAAGAGTCACGGTGACATTACGACTCAAAGTGCAATCTGCGGGTAGGACTTTTTCATTTTGATCCTTTACACTTTGCACTCAGTTTGAAATATGTTGGTGAGTTTATTTTATTATTTGTTTCAGACAGTAAAAAAGTTTCAGTTCATAAGAAGCAAAACCAGCCTGCTTCTTCCCTACATGTTCAAGCCAGTTGCAAAATTCTTGTGGCTGAGTCCTTGGGGTAAATTCTGTTGGGGAGAAAGGGGGACGTTATTCAAAGAGTATCAGTGAAAGATTAAATACCCATGACTGTATCAGCCCTGTGATAAGACTATCTTGTTTCTAGGATATTTGTCCACTGCGACAAATCAAATATTTTTTCTGGTGTAAAACCATGACAGAAAATAGGCAAACTTTAAAAACAAGTGTTTCAGCTGCTGGTTTGCCAGTTTGTTTGCCTTTCTTACTATACTGCATCCACTGTTGTGCCTTTTTTTTGACTGAATGTTGTGTGACTTACCTCTTCAAAATCTCTCTTTATCTGCTATGAGTGCTGCTGTGTTCACTTGGTGCCACGCAGAGATGCGAGTAGCACTTCAAAGGCATTTCCTTGGTTTTGTTTTAAATTCCTGGTTTTCTAATAGTACTTGAAAGAGAAGGAAAATCCAGGGCAGTAAATGATAGGGACAGGGATAATCTTTGCTCATATGGGAATTTTCTTTTCTAATAGGGATAGCCAGATCCCTAAGCATTATTGCCAACACTCCTGAATCAGAAAATGCTATTTTGCCTGTGAAGGCAAAAGAAGAAGCTGTGATCAATGGTTTCCTTTTTCATCCCTTCAGATATGCTGAACCACCAGGAATCGTGGAATCATAGAATGGTTTGGGTTGGAAGGGACCTTAAAGATCATTTAGTCACAAACCCCTTGCCAAGGGCAGGGGCACCTTTCACTACACCAGGTTGCTCAGAGCTCCATCCAACCTAGCCTCAAACACTGCCAGGGATGGGGCATCCACAGCTTCTGGACAATCTGTTCCAGTGCCTCACCACCCTCACAGTAAAGAATCTCTTCCTAATATCTAATCTAAAACTACTCTCTTTTCTAGAGGACTTTGAAAAGAAATGTCAAGGCCTTTAATAGGGATTGGTTTTCTATAAGAGAGTGGTGGGAAGAGTAAAATGAGGTGTACTGTGATCACAGGATGTGCACACATCCATGTCCTGCCATATTCTCGACTGCTCATGATGTTCTACAGGATCACGACTTCAAAGCCTAGACATATTTCCTTCCTGTAGCCTGGACTGGAAGGGACATAGGTGAATTGTAACAGCAGAATAGCACCCAGCAGGAAGGTGGCAGGAAGTGTTTTGGTTGGATAGGCAAGTTTGAGTGCAGCTTCACTCAGGAAGCTGGAAGCACACCACCTCTGCACTGAAGTACCTGAGTGTGGGAGTGTACTTGCAATGAGAGGGAAGGAAACTGAGTAACAGTGTCTGCTCACTAGTTCAACAATACAAGTCCCTGACTGGCCCTGTATTACAGACTAGATGAAGGAGACCATATAGCATATTCTGTATTCATCCTATGAATCATTGAATCTGATTTCTGTTATAGTCAAATCTTATTTTGTTTTTTATTCATAGGTCTTCAGTAAATGTTCATGAAAGCTCTTGACTGTGACCCTGCTTTCATTGCTGCCCTTTTTGTATGGATATCTGTGCCCTTGTCCTTGTTGCTGCTGTTGACAAGATGTCTGCGTCTGCTCCTCAGCACTGTTGGTGTCAGCAATGCTATGTCCAGAAGTGGCTGTGCTCTACTTTAGTTTTCTTCACTCACTCCTCACACAGCTGAGCAATATTTATACTAAAGCAATGCCACTTGTCTCTGAGAATAATAAAAATGCTATAGGATTTTCTTGTGCCTCTCATCTTGTAAATGTGTAATGAAGATGTGCACACTCCTTCTTTTTTGTGTTTTGTGTGTTTGTTTTTAATAGGAAAAATTATTTTTTCCATATTTTTTTTCCAAATATGGATTGCTCCTTAGTGTTTCCCTCAGTACAACTTGTGTCTGCTAGTTACTATCTCATTAATGTTTTTTTTACAGTCATTCAAAGCAGAGATAAAGTTCAGCCCAAAGCATCAGCTCTATTCTTTGTCAAAGATGTTTAATGCTAAAGCTAAGCTTTTGGCTCATATTTGGTAGACTGATGTGGACAGGAACCCTAGACCCAGATCTCTGCCTTCAATCTCTGGAAGTGCATCCAGCTTAGAAGCCAGAGAATACAGAAAAAACTGCTGCTCTTCTGGAATTTGTCAGGAAGTTGCTTTCTGACATGTTTTCTCCGGCCTTTCCAATATTATTCTTTGTGAGCTGTTAGTTCTGTATTCCCATTGCTCTTGAATATAAATAGAAGATGGCTTACTCATGAACTCAGCTGCTAAATGATGCAGTAAAGTCAAATGAAACAACAGGATCTATTCAACCTTGTTCAGGGGCTTGTGGCACTTGCCCCCATTGTGCCGAATGCTCACGAGCGAATTAAATTAGCGAATGTTAGGCTAATTTATTCCAGAGAAATGAGAGGTTAAGCCAGCATTACTGGGAATCAAACCTGCTCGTCCAGGAAGCACCTCTGTGGGGCTCTTGTCTGACATGTTACAAACTGCATAGGCATGTCACTTCTTTTCCAGCCTTGGTCTAATCAGTGTAACCCCAAATAGAAACAGTGTTTTTTAAGTTCGTAATTGCAGAAGTTGGTGTTGGAACAGGTTTCCTCTCTAGATGTTTATAGACACTTCATGCAATACACCAGTAATTGTAATGTTACGATGAGCACACTGTCGACAAATGCATCAGTAAGAAACAACCTCAAACTCTGATGCTTGAGTCATACCCACTGGGTAGTGGAAGGGGTTTCCTTATTTTGTGTGCGTGTGTGTGTATTGACCAGGAAAACGGATCAAATAATAAAATTTGAAGGGGTCCACAAGGATGAAGTTCCTTTGTAGGCATCATGTGACAGTGGTAAAAATATGGCCAAACTTTGCTTCAGAAGGAACTGGTTGTTTTCTTGCCCAACCTTATTGGAAGGTGTTTCCCCCGGTCTAGTTCTGGTGAGGTAAGCTTCATCACAAAGTTTTTTTATTTCTTTCTCCCTTTAAATGCCAAAGAAATAAATGTAAAGAATGTGAAAATCATGTTAAATTTACCTTTCATCCTACCAGAGGAAAGGGAAAATGTACTTGTAAACTCCTCATTTATATACCTTTTCTGCAGAATTTCTCAGGCACACTTTCCACTAGACCAAATTTCTCAGCACCCCATCCAAGCTATTCTGGAACATTTACAGGAATGGGGCATCCACAGTTTCTCTGGGCAATCTGTTCCAGTGTTTTACCACTCTCAGTGTAAAAAATGTCATCCATATATCTAGACTTAATCTATCCTTGATAAGTCTTCATCTCTGAGGTAAAGGTGGTCAGATTCTAAAGCTCTTCCATGAGCTGGAACTAAGCTCTTAAAACTAGTGGAACTAATTCCATGAAACTGGAACTAAGGTGGGTGGCTCCTTTCTTTCCCAATTTTTCTTACTCATCATTGCTATTATATGCTCCTTGACCCTCTTGAAAGGAAAAAGCATGAGAGAACATCATCTGACTTCAGCATAGTTTATTTTATTTTTGTGACCAGGACATGTTCTGTTTTCTTGCTTGTCTAGTGTCATCTTAGATCTTATCTTTCAGATTTCATTACTTGCACATGCTTTTTGTACCCTGTTTGTGCAATCATGCCAGAAGCCTCCACTTGTCCTTTTGTAGACACATGATTTCCATGCGTAGGCTTAGATGTCTTACAAAATGGTTGTGTTATTACCAGTTTTAAAAAGTTACAAAATACTTAAACATCATTGTCAGCTGTAGTTGTTAGTGTAAGTAGGTCTGGATTCAATGAAGTGAATACTAATTATATACTGTATAATATGCTTCTAGTTTAGAGGTCTATGTGTTGGCTGTGCCAGCTGCGGAAGGGAAAAGCTTTGTCATCTCTGTTTTGAGCTCCCGAAAGCTGTAATAGAAATAAAAATACGAGGCTAAAGCTTCAGCACACAGGTTAACTTCTCTGTTGCTAACAACATATTCCTCTACTTTGCAGAGGTTCTTCCTACTGTCCTCCTGATTGCAGGATCTCTAGTTCTGCTAGGTGCAATAGCAATCTCAGTTATACTTTACCAGTCTCTCCGAGCTGATATTGTCCTGTTGTATCGGGAGATATTCCAGCCCGACTCAGTCAAGGATGGTAAGTAATATTTGAGAAAGAAAGTTTAAAAAAAGTAAAATGACAAATTATAGAGAAAGTAATTTATTTGATAGCTGCTTACTAACTCAGGGCTCCTGAACCTGATTCCTCTCTTTCTTATGCCTTTAGTAAGGAGAAGTCATACATAGCTCTGCAGTTGCTTTACATTCCCTTGCTTCCTGGTTTCTGTAGTGCTGAATTGCATAAAAGAGGGATTCAGTCCTAGTTTTGTAGTTTTTTAAATGAAAAGATTTGCCATAAAATATTGAGCATTGAAAATCTGATTTACCGTGCTATTAACTGTACTTGCTATGTGCTTTCTAAAGCAAAGGAACAAACCTGCTGGCTGACATGTTAAAGGCACATGTTAGAGCAATACAGTTTTTATAGGCCAAAAAGAAAAATACCAATAGTGTGGAAGATATTTCTGGAGGAATACATCCCTCCTAACTTTATTGATGGAATTCAGACATCTAAATTTAATTGCGATCAAGGTGCACACATGCAATTTTTCTTCATAGGCATGAAACCTGGAGATCTGTGGCTGGGTTGAGCTGTCTAACTGTAAGCAGTTGGTGCTGCCTTATGGCTTAAGTGAGACCTGAACCCCTCTTCAGGGGGCAGCTGAAGGGCAGGCAGTGCCTAATGACATGATGAGGTACATATTTTTAAGGGACCAAATCCAGCTAAATGGACAATATTTAAATCTGAAGCTGGCTCTTACCACACATGTCTGCCTGGTAGATATCTGCAGCTGATCTAGTTACTTCTCTTTAAAGAGGAAAGAAGTATGCTTTTTAGGGCAGTTTCCATTTAAGTATATTTTAGGATGAAATGAATCAGACTCTGGAAATGGACATTTCATTATTATTGCAGAATCACAAAATCACAGATTCACAGAATCAGTGAGGACCTCTGAGATAATCGAGTCCAACCTATGACCAAACATCATCATGTCAGCTAGACCATGGCACTCAGTGCCACAACCATCCTTTCCTTAAACACCTCCAGGGATGGTGACTCCAACACCACCCTGGGCAGCCCCTTCCAATGCCTAATCATCTTTTCTATGAAGAAATTCTTTCTAATGTCCGACCTAAACCTCCCCTGGTACAGTTTGGCATTATGTCCTTTTGTCCTGTCGCTGGTTGTGACCAACAGGCAGAGTTTTACCTATCGGTCACAGCTGGTTGCCTGGGAGAAGAGGCGGACCCCCACCTGGCTACAGCCGCCTTTCAGGTGGTTATGGAGAGCAATAAGGTCAGCCCTGAGCCTCCTCCAGACTAGATAACCCCAGCTCCCTCAGCTGCTCCTCACAGGATCTTTTGTTAGGATGGTTTGAGCAACAACCTCAGCCCCAAAAGAAAGGATATGGCTATCTCCCCTGGAAAGAAAGAAACATTTGGGATTAGAATAAAAATGCTGTAATGGAAAACTTAATTGAGAGACCTGAAGCAAAGAATGAAATAAATATTTAACTTTGTGCTTTGTTCTGACTCTAAGATTTTTTCCTAAGTAATGGGGTTTTCACTCAGGAGTATGATATGTTGTGGGAATGATGAATCATTTCTTCATGACGGAAGAATTTAAATGGAATATCTTGTCCTGAGAGACAAAGCCTGTTAATAGCATATTGTATCAGTGAAATAACAAATGCTGAGCTTCATCGCTGTATCATGCTAATACACATAAATCAACTGAAATCTTACTCCACATTCTTTGGGATACAGCCTTCACAATACAAAGGTCAGGTTCTCCAAAGCTACAAACACACAGGACAAAACAATTGAGCATGGAAAACACCAAATATACACAGTCTTTAGTTTTCAAACATGTACTGGATGATATACATTATTCAGATTGGCCAGAACTTCTTCTTAGATCTCTATCAGTAATTAATATTTTTATTTCTCTCCTACTTTTTGCAATAGACAGCTCTAATTCATATTAGCACAACACTCCTTCTTCTTGTTTTGCTTTACAGATGGGAAGATATATGATGCGTATGTTATCTACCCCAAAACCCACACCAGTGAAGCTAATTTTGTGGAATATTTTGTTTACCAAATCATGCCAGATATTCTAGAAGATAAATGTGGATATAAACTGTGTATTTATGGGAGAGATATATGTCCTGGAGAAGGTATGTTTCAGATCTGATAATACACTGAATTACTTGCCAAGCTTGACCAAATTGTGATTCTAATCCCTTTTAGGTATATAAGAGGTCACTTTACATCCCTGACCTTGATGCTCATCTCCTCAGCAGCCATCTGTCTGCTCTTTCAGGCTAGGTGATGCAAGGCAAAGCAAACTACAAGGAAGGGGCACAGACTTCTTATCATCTTGGCATGTGCAGGAAATATGACCCTGAGTGTGACTCTTCTAAATATACAGTTACTCTTTGGAAAGTCTAACTCTGCACAGCCATTATCTGGGCAAAGCCACAACCAAACTGTGCATGAGTTGGCTTAGCTGTCTACAAGACAAGGAAGAGGAGAAACCCACAAACTGCATTGAGGAAATATGTTTGCTGCTATCACCTGGGAGTTCTCAACCTTTTGTGAGGGCATTAGAGTCGCAGGAAGTTCAGCTTCTTTTCACTGACATGTTCTATTTTCCCTTCACACAATTCCCAGCATTAGTTCAGGAGAGAATTGGTATGCTTTATACCTGCTTTCTTGTCTTTCAGGATGAAATCATGTTATTTAATCTGGGCTAATTTCCATATAGACACCCTTCACATTATTGCATATGATTGCTGTAATCTAGGTGCTATCTGCTTTCCTCCAGAGCTGATTTGTCTGTTTATCTTGTGCTCTTGTTCTTCTGTAGACCACATCTTTTCTCTCTGTCAGTGAGCAGGCATGAAGTCTAAGCTGGTGCATTTTCTGTTTACCATTTCTTGAAATCATCTGCATTGGGCCAGGTGTCATTCATCTGACCTGAGCTGAGATCTTTGATGCCCTTCTGTTCTGGAAAGTTGTGAAAGGGCTGCCTGGCCTTGGGAAAAATTAAGGTAAAGAAAAGTTGCAAAAATTGTTGAGCCAGAGCATTCCCAGATCCAGCACAAGGAACTAACTGTAGCTCACAAAACTGTCAATGGCAAAAACTTACACCACTTGTAGTGGTCTGGCATGCCCCAGCAAAGGAGAAGAGGGTACATATGGAGCTGGCTGATGCATGTGCAAATCAGTTGGTTTGTTAAATAATTGTTGCATAGAATTTCCTCAGCTGGGCCACCACTTCTTTTCTTTTGGCCCAGCATCACATGTTCCCACCAAAACAACTCCAGCTTTCAGCATACAGACCATCAGAACCTCTTATAACTGGGATGAGTGTTTCACTGGACAGGCATTCATTTACAGTCTACCTCCCATAGACATCCCAGCAGGTCACTGAGAAAAGCAGCTCCCAGAGGCTTGATGTGGAGATTTCCAAGCTGGCCCAGAAGTTTCTTCCATAGCACACTGGCTCTTGAGCTTCCGACGTTCAGCACCTCCAACATCACAGTGACAGTGGCATTTATCAGCTGTCCCTAATATGGGAGTGGGTATTTCAAACACCTTCAGCTGTGCTGACACACAGATGCCCTGCAGTTCTTGATCTACCCCTGCAGGGTGAAGACCAACATAATGCACAGATTAGCATATAAATTAGCACACGATAACTCAGGACAATTAATTGTAATTAACTCTAACCCCACCTGTAAATAAGCCTCTTAGAAGCAAGTCACCCAAAAGTCTCCTAATGACTAGTTTTCGTAAGTATTGTAAGGTCATCTCTAAGGCATTAAACTTGGCACAACATGATTCCTTACATGGAGGCTGTTGATCAAACACAAATTTGATACAGTCAGATCTACTGAACTTGACCTAGGTCACTGGACTAGAAATTCCTAACAATACTTAAAAGCAGTGAAAATAATAATTTTTCAGCCAAAGAAAACATTTGAAATGAAAGCTGTATGTTTTGGGCTTTTTGCTTTTTTCTCCCCCTGCCCCATCTCCTTTGGTTGGTTGGTGTTTTTTTGTCTTTTGGAGCGGTTTAGGGGATAAAGTCTTTTTCTAATAAATAAACTGTACCAGACTGAAGTGAGATAGAAGTTATTTCTGGTTACAAAGCAATGAAAATGGAGTTTCCAATCACAAAGGAATTTAAAAAGGAATAACACATTGTACGTTGCTAGATGCAGCCAGTGCAATTGAGAAGAGGATGCAGAAGAGCAGACGGCTGATCATCCTGCTAACACACCAGCTGATTCATTCAAAAGAAGATGCTTATGATCAACACATTGCTTTATACAATGCCCTCATTCAAAATGACACAAAGGTGATCCTTCTGGAAATGGAGACAATTGGGACTTATGGGAATCTTCAGGAATCTCTTAGGTTTATTATTAAGCAGCAAGGTACCATCAAATGGAAAGAGGAGCACACAGTGCACCCCCAGTCCCCCAGTTCTAAGTTCTGGAAACAGGTGAGGTACCATATGCCACTGACACGCAGGTCCTCACAATCGGCTAACACCAGGTGAACAGTCTTGGAAAACAGTGCTGAACTATTAGGATGGACTACAAGCCCACAACTGTTTTTCCTTTCAGAAGGTATGTGATTCTACGGTCTGGAAGTCTGGCTGTGTTTATTGAACTTCTTTTTCAGTCCTTCAATTGAGTAATGGTAAGGCAAATTGATGGAAGAGGTCTAGGAAACTGAGGGAAAATTTTATAGTATGGTGTGAGAGTTCTGTAAAGAAAAAATTCTAGATTTTGGGGAGAACATGTCACAGGAAACCAAATGTACCTATACTATTTCTATATATAGTTATATATAACAGAAAGTTATGATTGTGAATAACTGAATGCCTTGCAGGTTTACTTCACCTTTATAATGCAGTTGATAAAATATAAATGCCTTCTGTATTATTTGACTAGAAAGTATAATGTGTATTTTGCAACTAGAAAGTATAATGCTATGCTTTTGTTAACTTTTTTCCCTGACACTTATTCCTTTTTGATTCAATAGTGATACTCACAAGATGAAATTTTATTTTTTCTTAGTATGGATGTCTCACTAAAGGCTCTTTTGAGACTGATATGAATACAGCATTAAAATATGCAGTTTTAAGGGAAATAAATGCACTAATATATGTAGGTATTTTATATGCATTTTAAAATATTTTATATATCTATTAAATTGAGTCTCTCACAAAGGGGAGATTTTAAATCTTTCGGGTACAATAACCATGCTGTTACTCTAATTATTATCTCCAGATAGAAATAACATATTAAAATTTAGGATTTTGGTACACTGATAGCACTCCTTTAAGCTACTGAAAAAATTGTAGTGCTTTTTTATAACAAGAAATATCCACCTTTTTTCCATGCTTTGGCCTCATGTGTAGTTATACTTTCTTCTGATAGGAAATAACCTTAGATGTAAAGGTCAGAGCCAAATCTCCTTCTGGTTCAGGGTAGTATGAACAAGATGTATTCTAGTACAGGTATCCCTGCAAACTTTAATCTTTTTAGCTTTTCAAACCCAGGAAATTCTTACTGTCAGAGAAGGCTTAGTTTTCAGCTTTAGACTTGCTACAGAACGGACTTAAAAAGTGAAAATTAGATGCAGAACACTTATTGTTACCCAGTCCAGGATTACAGAACAGGCAAGTTCTTTTCTTTTGCTGTAAGTTTTTATTGAATATTGATCTTCAGACTTATGGAGAGCTATTTGGAATAGAAAAAATGTGCATAAAATATATGTATAGATATTTTTCAGCATTCAATTAAAAGATCTATGGCAACCTAGACAGTTTTTCACTAATGAGTTATATTTTCAAGTGTTCATTCACTCATCACTCACTTCACCACAACTATAAAGCATTTAATGTTGCATTTTGTTATTGCCTCATTAGATTTTGTGCAGTGTTGGGTCCTGTTCCTAAACATACCTCTGGATAAACCTTACTGTCTCTGGGGAGGCTCCACAAAATGGATTCATGCCAGTGTGAGACTTGGTTTATTCCTACAGTACCATTTCTTCTCACAGAGAGAATACTAACACTAAGGCATAGTAAAAACAGGAAAGCCTGTTGCTATAAACTATGAAGATTTTTCACATAAGCTTCTGAGCAAGACAGAATATTCACCTCCAAGATTATCACAGGATAAGTTTTTAATATGGTTTGAGTCCTGGGCATGTAATGAACAAGAAAGGATGACAAGTGAGAATCTGGGAAACGAGAAGCCTGGGATGAATTTTAAGCTGGAAAGAGGTGAGGAGAAGGTACAGTGAGGAAGTGCATGGGATCAGCAATGAGCCAAATCACTCTGAAACATACTGATGTGTCATTAACTTCTGTAGTCAGTGTAGTCATTGTGGTGAAAAACAAACTCACTACATGGCTCTTGTGGTGATGCTACTTTTTTTCAAGTTTTGTGGTCAGCCCAGAAAAAAAAAGAGGAAAATTGTAGGAACCCAGAGTGCAGAGAATATTTCTCTGCCTGTTTTGAAGGGTTTTTACCCCCCTGAACAATACTGTTTTGACCTTCGTCCATTGAAAAAATTGCCAACTATCAGGCCAGAACTAGAAAATACAATGGTGTGAATGAGTACTATGTAAGATTGTCGCAAGGTGAAAAATTTAGATGTTTTGGGCTTCTCTTTGTAGTAAATAGATAAGAGCAAAAAACATCAAAATGGAGGATTGTTGTTGTTCTCCAAGCCTGCTTCTTCTTCTTCTACTACTCCATATTCTGCAGTAAAACTAATTTGGGATGATTGGACAAAGAATTCCACAGTTCCTGGCTGTGTTACTGAATAATTGGTAGGAAAGTGAAAATAATGTACGTTTTTAGTAACCATTGGTTAAATTATCTTTAAAAGGCTGTGTAAATCTTGATAATTAGGCTTTCTGCTGCATTCTCTGCTCTGTGCTGTGTCTGGGTCATGCTAGTGACTCTGTTTCTCTGATAAGACTTAATAAACAACTATCTAGCAGCAGTGAAGGCTGAAAGTCTCCATTTGTTTCTCGAACTAACTCCTGGCAAGGACTTTAAAAACTCTCCCCCATCAGGAGAGATTTCATTTATGCCACAGGCTGTGGCAGAAAATAATTCTTATTGTGGTTGCCAGCAGTGAACAAAATGGCCTTGACAGAAAGAAAAGGAGCAAATTCTGAGAGTGACAAAGAACATTTACAGGACCAGGGGGTGAGTATGTGACCATAACAATGACTAAAAAATGTTGCAGTTGTCACAGTTTCTTTTGTTATTCCTTGGTGTTTAGTAAAGAAATATGAGATATACATTAAAATGGATGTCTTTCTACAGATGTTATCATATTTGTAATGTTAGAGAGAAAGCACAAAAAGTACTGTGGAATACTTTTACAGCATCTTTACAGTGTCAGCACCACTGAGGCCACATCAGGAGTCCTGTGTTCAGTTCTGAGCTCCTCAACAGGACATGGACATTCTGCAGTGAGTACAACAAAGGGCCTTGAGTTTGGTGAAGGAATTGGAACATCTTTTCTATGAAGAGAAGCAGAGAGAGCTGGGACTCTTTAGCCTGGTGAAGTCCCTCATCTGAAGGGAGGATACAAAGAAGGGGGAGTCAGGCTCTTCTCAGTGATGGCCATTGACAGGACAAGAGGCAATAGGTGAAAACTTAAAAAAGGGAGGTTCCCTCTGAACATCAGAAAGGGTTTTTTTTATGGTGAGGGTGGCCCAGTACTGGCACAGATTGCCCAGGGAAGTTGTGGAGTCTCCAGCCTTGGAGATACTAAAAAATCTCCAGGGTTAGATTCTGGCCAATCTTGGGCAGGGGGGTTGATGAGATAACTTCCAGAGGTGCCTTCAACTCTCAATCATTCTATGATATGCAACTTACACAGAACTTAGATTTTCAAAAACACTTTTTTGATTAAAATTGGCTATTTTTACACTAAGAAGTCTGCCTTCACAGAATAACAGAATGACAGTCTGCTCTGTGCAAAACAAAACAAAAACAAAACAAACAAACAAAAAAGTCTTCTTCCAACATAGAAATAAATAAACATAGAAATAATAACATAGGAATAAATATAGAAATCTTATAGAAGATTCAGTTTGGATGCTTTAAGCTTAAACTAAACAGCACCAAGGCAATTTTGTTGCTTAATTATATTGTCCACAAAGAGTTTTAATGTTCTTCAGTTTCTGCCCTGTGCTTCTCTGGTTTTGGCACCCCAAGGTGGAGAGCAGATTTGCTTTAACTTCTTTAATAGAGCAGAGTCATCCTGCCCTCTCCTGGGTGAATAGGGACCCAGAGATTCTGACCAGCTAGAAATCCTATAGGTTTGAGATTTTATGCTCCTACAGCTCACATGGTTGTGAAGCCCAAGAGACTGACCACTTAAAGGAATTTTTTAGAAATTTTTGGAAGTTTTCGTAGCAAGCTATTACTTGTAGTATATGCAACATTAATTTCTTACTTTTCATTGGACAAAGCCTGTTTGAAAGATGATGTGTAAAATTGATAGTATATTCAATTGAATGTACAACTGTATGTTCCTGATTCTTTCAAGGGTTGGAAAACTACAGCTGTTGTTTTAGATACATATCATGCATGTCCAGCTGTGTTTTGGACGGTGGGAGGACACTGGATGCTGCATATCTTATATTGAGCAAGGTCTTTGACACAGTCTCTGTTAGATAGACAAATCCACAAAAGTGAGCAGAAAAACAGTGGGACTAAAGTCCCTGTGGGACCAATGCGTTGTGACCAGCGTACAAACCTCAGCTCACAGCAAATCACTAGAGACATCCCTCAGGGAGTGATACCAGTACCAGGACTGTTTAACATCCTTATTGATGACCTTGACAATGGGACAGACTGCACAACCAGTGGATTTTTAGACAGAAAATCAAACTGTGGGGGGATACTTGACCCACTGAAGCACAGGGCTGCTGTTTTGGACAGCAACAGGCTGAAGAAATGGACTGATGAGAAACTCACGAAGTTCAGTCCAAGGCATGTGCAAAGTGCTGCATCTGAGATGGAATAAACCCATTCAGCAACGCAGCCTGGAGGTCAACCTAACACAAAATAACTTTGTGGAAATAGACTGGATGTCCTGGTTGACACTAAAGTGGACATGATTCAGCAGTGTGTCCCTGTGACTAAGGCGACCAACTGCGCCCTGCACCTTACTAATGAGAATGTAGCTGTGGAAAGTGGTTATTCCCTAGAATGCAGCATTTGTGAAGTCATCTCTGGGGCACTATGTAAAGTTTTGGGCTCCCCAGTACAAGTGAGGTACTGACATATTGAAGTCCAGGGGAAGACCACCAAGAGCAAAGATCATACAGGGAGAGGACAAGAGGCCCTGTTTCCATCTACAAGAATCTAATGAAAAGACAGAGAGAATGGATGGAGCCAGACTCTTCTCAAAGGAGCACAGAGATAGGACAAACAAGTAACTGGCAGTAATTAGAACATGAGAAATTTGTATTATGTATTAGGAAAAACAATTTCACCATCTGCATGGTCCAAAGCTGGAACATGTACCCAGAGAAGGTGTGGAATCCCCACCCTTGTAAGTGTTCGTGTCTCAGTTGTATGCACCCTGAAGAGGGGCTGGACCTGAGGACTCCCAGAGGTCCCTTCAAACCTGAATTACCCTGTGATGCTGTGATATGGAGGAAAGTTTGAAAGTGTCCAACTTTAGTATTTTAATATTTATGAGAAACATATGAGGCTCTAACAGACACATTTTCAGTTTGTAACCTGCTTTTTTGATATCAGGGGAAGATAATGCTGAAAAACTATTGAATATAATTTAACCTCTGCTAAGAATTAATATAACTTGTATATAGAGATAATAGGAGTAGTTTAAGAAGGACTACTGCCAGCTAACAGCAAACAGGTTTAAACCATGGTTACAGGAGTTGGATGTGTTGCAATTTCTGACGGAAATAGTTTCAGTTTTTCATTTAGCACCTTGGTATAGTTTATGTTGGATGGAAAGGAAGTGAAAAACTGTGAAGTAACAGGTCTTCCCTGATTGATCAGGTTGTCAGAGCTTCCTTCAACAATCTGTTTTCCAATATTAGTGCAAACTTTCATGTTCATCATGGCATTTTCAAAATTAAAATCTAAGCTGTAGCTATTTTTAGTCAAGTTACGTATCTATTACCAGACTAAAGTTTCTCTATTAAAATTGTATTAGTCAGAGAACTAAAAAGTGTGAAGTTTATTCTCCTTTCACATATATTCATGTATCACAGAGCTAGCTATGACAGTTGAAAGGACCAATTGAACACAGCTCTTTCTGCAATGCAGATTAAAGTTCAAAAAACTTGTGAGTGTTTCAAAAGAGTATGAAAGCACATGAGAGAAAATGAGAGAAAAGCTCACGGAAAATATTGCTGTAAAAGACTAAGTCAAAAAAAAGAAGTTTCAAAACTGTCACTATGAAGACTTACTCTGTGAAAGTAAAAAGCTGCATTTTACTTTATGATTTTATTTGTTGGCTGCTAAATAGTTTCCAGACTGTCTTATAAAATCATTATCATCTTTATGATATCTACTTTCTTTTTGGTTTTAAAATCAGGTACTAAGTCATAGAACCAAAAGCACTGTAAAATACCTTTTACACATTTTTAAAGTAGTTATAGTTAGTTGTATCCTTAGCTTACTTTCCTGAAATTGTGCTGATTTATGTTATCCAAAGGTCTGATTGTTGTTATATACATATTGTTTCAATCTGTGATGAGGAAAAAAATTAGATGAGACAGTAAAACACTCCAGGGTTTCTTTGCTTCACCTCTGCAATGAAAATATGCAAGACAGCCAGCTCTGTGTAATCCCTCCCTCCTTTTTAGTGTAACCTGTTTGTTTTATGTCTAACGTGATCCCTCTTGTTGCAATTGAAACCTTTTTCATTAGGAGTTGTCCTGGGTAAAAAACCCAAAAGATAGCTGTCACCAAGCAAATTTCTGAAGATGAAAAGGGTGATATGAAAATAAAAGAATTCCTGAGGGAATGACTTTTTCCCACTGTTACCAAACTAACTTTATTTAGAAGTATAGTGAATTATTGAACAGTACTTAGCAGATAAACTGTCCATGTAATTAACAAAGGCAAGCATTCATTTACGCAGGAACAGGACTCAAACAGGAAATATGCCTGTCAGAAGCCCCTGGTGGAACCACAGTTCCAATGTATCAACGTTTGGCTAACAAGCCAACTCAACTAACGGCATGATGGCTTATTTAGAAGTGAATACATACACTCACTTTGCGGTAATGGAACTACAAAATGTTTCATGTCTTGAAAGTTTTCCTTATTCTCCCCATGAAGGGGATGGTAGCACAGAAAAAAATAGCACTCAAATGGGGACATTTCTCATAAAACCAATATAGAATCATGTCTTTTGCCTTGTCTATTTTCCTCCACACCATATTTTGTAATTTTTTTTTGTGGGATGTAATTTTTTTTCTTTTTTTCTGTGTGTGTGTCTTTTGAGGTCTTTGCAGAATATCAACCTTTCAGTTTTAGCTCTTTGCACGTCCTCATTCTCAAACCAGGCAGCGAGCTGGGGAGGAAGCCGTAGCAGAGATCAAAGTTGGTATACTCAGCCCAATATACTCGTTCGTAGCACTCCGTCCTACCTCCACCACACTCCTTGGAAAAGTCCTACAATGGGCGCTCAGCAGAAAGGCGGAGGAGGAGGAGGCGTTTCAGCTGAAGACAACGGAAGACAATCACCTCCTTACGGCTTTTCTTCCCCTGGAAGGTTGTGAGAAGGAAGGCACACGCACACACCCACACCCCCCTCTCCGTCTCCTAGAAGTTGATCATCACTCGCTCTGCTGGCGGGGCGCGCCTCTGGGTTTCCGAGGGCTGGGTGGCAGCACAGCCCCCTCGCCAAGCCGGGCGAGCTGCCTTGCTGCCGCAGCCAGGTAGGGCAGGGGCGGCTCCCTGCGGGTGTGCCCCGCGCCGCCCTCGCTGGCCGGGGATCTCTCCGGGGCACCCTGCCCGTCCCCAGCCCTGCCCGTCCCCTGCCCGGTCTCTCTCCCACCCAGCCGCGCTTCCCTGTCCGCGGCACTGCCCGGCACTTCCCAGAACCACCTGGCTCGGACACCTCTCTCCGGGGTCCGTTATATAATTTTTCCTCATTATAGAGCTGCCATAAACAGGTTAGCCCTGAAAATGACTTATTTCAACACACAGTCCCTGTCGCCGTGTCTGGGCTGTCTGCAGCCCTTTCCCTCACACCTGGGTGGCTTTGGAGGAGGATGGGCTCCTTCAGCGCTGTTGTAGGTGGTAGGAGCAAAAGATTATGCCTGAAACATTTGTGTATCAGGTCTCAAATGTCTCATTTAGAAAAATTATTAATATTAAGGACTTGCCTTTACCTTTCCATTAATACCAGCAGAAATGATTTTCTCACATCTCCCTCTTCTGTTTTCCTTCCTGCAATCAGCAGTTCTCTTTTCCTTTTTTCAGAAGGTTTTTCAAACTGAAATATCTATGCATTCACCTGCTGAGAGAGACAACTCTCTGTTTCAGTGATGACTAAAACTCAGAAGAGTTGTAAGTTCAAGTTGCAGCTCTCTGGAGTTTGGAAGACTCCCTCTCCTTCCACTTTCCACCTGGCAAGACTTGCATAGTAAGTAAACAGCTTTGCTTGTCTTCTTTGAAATTAAGACAGATTTTCATTTTTACCAAGAAATTGCAATCCTGGCAGAATGGTGCTTGGATCTAATATGTCTAAGACAACTGTTTGTTAAACATTTTTGTTTTCTTCATGAATGCTGAGAAAATTATGGCTCTGTGTAGTAATATTTAGAAAATACTTAAATTCCACAGGAATTCCTTAAAGAGGAAAGATTAGTGCTTTCCTCCCTTGACCCGAAGATGATTGTTAGAGCAGTCTCATGTTCAGAAGAATCTGTTGTGTTTTTTTAAAAAAGGAAGTCACAACCCTTCAGGACCAAATTGAGTTTTCCAAAAGTGTTGATCAAAATGAGTTACTTATCCAAAACAGAGGATCAGTCACTTCTGTGTATCAGCCCCACTTCATTTCAAGATCTTCTGGTGATTCTAGAAAAGTGGGGAATAATTTAAAGGCTGCTTAAATATATACAATTTTCTAATTAATGAGATATTGGTAATGCACTTTACAGAATTTAAACTTTCAGTTTGTTTAAAGTTTTTGTTGGTTTCACAGTGGCACAAGCATTTTTAAGAACCATATTTTATTATTAAAATTCCATCAGTGGTTTTAAACAGGTATAAAATTTATAAAGCGTGCTTAAAGCTATTGTCACTTTGATCCTTATAGACAATTGGTAATTTAACCAATTTTCATTGAAACTGTCATTTCCCTCTATTGCCTCAGCATTCTGTCCTTTAATATTTCTGTACTCCTTTATTAGGCAGAGAATTTTTCCTTTTACTTTAAAATAACTCTCAATTTTTTCCGAAAATTAAAATTCTTATTCTGTTTCTCAAAGATTATCTTTGTATTAGCTGACTTTCACTAAAAGCATTTTTCTTTCTTTTCATCTCCCCCCCGCCCAGCTTTTCATTGAGGAGTACTCAAACTGTGTGGCTCAAATGTAAACACTTTTAGCCTACAGTGAACAATTTCAGACAAATTGATCAGGTTCAACAGCAATGAGAGAGTAAGATTAAGGTCCTGTGTCTTGCTTTTCATTAGCTGTGAATCTTAAACCTGGTCATTACTAAATAGCTTCCATTATACTGTGTGCATTCAAACGAACTTCCACTGTGTGCTGACGTGATATACCAAAAAAGAACTGGATTTAGAGTTAAAAATCTGGTGATAAATGGTTTTATCTTTATGTAGTGGATCATAGTCTTGTAGTCTCTAGCAGCTGTATTTCTTCTGAATGTGATAGGATAAAAAAGGAAAAAAAGATTAGAGAAATTAAAGAGAGAGGCCCCTCTTTCCTTATGAAGTATAGGAGTTTGAATCTCCATGCGTAACAAGGAACTGAAATTGCTTGTTCCAGTACTCAGCATCCAGTCTCTTTTAGCTTTCTAAATCTGGATTTGCCTACCAGGCTGTCTGAAAAAAGGGATGTGAAACACTTCCTCCATCTCCTTACAGTGCTTTATGGGATGATGACACACTTGTAAAGAACTGAGAAGAAGGATAGGAGAGGGAGAGCAGCTACTCAGTTTGGTGTCATTCTGGAATACTGTGGGAAATGCAGTACCCTCTTGCCTCCAGACTCTTCAGGTCACAGGAACTTTCTGACTGTAAATCTCAGGGCAGTCTCTTACAACATTAAGTTTGTGCTTTCTCAAATTGCAACAGATTTACTTAATAAAAAAGACATGGATTGCTAATGACATTTCTTTTGGCAGATCTCTTAGATCTCTGAAGTACATCTTGTGTGCATGTGTCTCATTTGTCCATCCATGCTTGGGTAACACTGAGCAAGGTTGTCTGTTTTAGGTTCAGAGGCTGAACTGAGTTGTGTATCTAACCTGTCTGTTTTGTAAGCAAAACTGAGGCAGAGTCTCAGGAGTAGCTCTGTCTTTGGTTGTCAGTTAACCTGCTGTTCTGAGGAACCTCAGAAAGTGCTCCAAGCTGATCTTATTTAGTGGTGTTTTTCACTTGCCTTTGAAATCAGTTGACTACACATGAAGCAACTGAATATAGGCTGCTTCATGTCCTTCCCCCCAGTGGAAATGTTAGCACTCTTAGCTGGTGCTTATTGCCTCCACGCACCACATTGTGAGAGAAATTACATGTCTCATTGTTTTCCAGCAGGCTCAAAGTTACCCATCAACATATCCAATCTGCAACATTGTGCTGTTCTCACTGAAGACAAGGGAAGTTTCCACTGGCTGTTTCCACAAGGTCCAGTCTTGCAAAGTCGTTCTCTTTGTGGAGAAAAAAAAGCACTGTCCTATCCTGTGGTAGGTATCTACTGGCTTGGGATTTGAGTGCTTTTGTAATACTGCAAAATGCATGCATTAAATAAGAAAATGGAAGAAGGAAATCCTGCAGTGCTTTCTGAATTTGAAGTGAAATTGCAAAGAAAAATCTAGATACATTACCTGATGTATGAAAATAGCTGTTATGATAAAAATATGTAACTTCCCATTTGGAAATCCCTCTTCAGCACCAGGCAATAGTTACAATGCTCACATGCTCCAAGGAATGTTTTACTGCACTTGTGATGAACTGTGAATCTGTTTTTTTTTTTCTTAGGTTTTCAGAACAAACAAGAGAAATTCAGTTTCTTTTCTTTTTTTTCAGAAGTGAGAAGTAACTCAAGAAAATGACTCTGATGATTTTTTTGGTAATGTTTGTCATGGAATCTGCCACTGGTAAGTAAAAGTCTTCAATTCAAAACCAGAACCTTCAAAATATGTGCCAGCATCTTGACAGTTGCTTGGAGTAGGACAAGTTTTGTGTTTTGCAGCCAAGAACAAAAACTTAAAGGTTTGGCAATTTCAGCCCAGCTCCAGGCTGGGGAAATTTGGTCCCAAACACCAAAATTATGAAATGAAAAAGCAAGGACGCTACCTGGAGAAACCTGATGATGTTGTATGTGACCATGACTGTGTGAAGAGACATAGCAAGCAAGAGAAAGAGTCTGCTTCTTTTTGTGCCATTCAGAAGTGTGGTCACAATAGGTGCTAAACAACAATAATCTCTGAGAACCTTAGGAGAAAGAGAGACTGAAGGCTGATTTTATTTTTGACTCTTAATGCTAGATCATGGTTCCTTTTCTGTACTTTTCATGACTTCTGTATGCAAAAGCAAATTTGAGAAATTTGTGCGGAAAGGCAGACTTAAAAACTAAATTTTACACACATAATCTCGTTCCAAGGCAACTTTCCAAAGATATCTGAAGTTTTTCAGAAATATATCTACATAATGATTCTGTTTTAATTAAGAAGATAAGGAAATACAAATGTTAATTTATAGGATCTGTGCTTTTATCTCAGACATATTTGTCAAGTCAAACCATATGTGAAGAACTTCTCCTTTCTCTTTCCATTTGTGGGAGCTGCTTTATTGTAGAGTGAGGCCAGATTCTGCCCTTTCAGAATTTTATTCTGACTCTGTGGAACTCATGTGAAAGAATCATAGAGATAGGGAAATGTCTTTTTATTTTCAGCTGCCTTTTTCTTCTGGTATTGCTTTGGTAAGATAGAATAAAGGTGTGGAAAACTGAGGTTTTCAGAAAATATTGTAGGAATAAATAAATAAATGCTGCCAGACCACTTTGCTGAAAGAATTCTCTTTATAAGATACCAGCAGCACAGCAAATTACTTTAAAGTCAGGTTAATGTAATTTTCTGAAACAAGTACTTGGCTTCCTAACGTATCTTTTTTCCCCTTTCTCTGAAGAAAAGCTGTGCCCCCTTCGTGCCTCCATTGATGTTCTAGAAGGGGAATATTTTTTCCTTTGTTACCTTGAGTCAAGGCAAGAACATTTTCAGGAAGAAGCATACACAATAAACTGGTACAAAGAAAGTGCTGGAAAGCGGCAACTGGTAAAGGAAACACACAGAATTGTTTCACAAATGAATTTTCTGGAGTTTTGGCCAGCTGAACTCAGTGACTCTGGGAATTACTCTGTCATTCACAGGTGGGTACACATCAGAATGTATAAATGTCTTGCCTGTGCACATGTCTATGATGAAGATAATTTCTTTGCCTTGTTTTGTATAGATAGTGGCATCTATATAAAAGGGGCTCAGGGAATTGCATTAACTGCAGTGTCATTTCACACTTCATTTCACAATAACTATCAAGGTGAACTTTTAATATTTACAAATATCTATAAGGAGTTTCAGCCTTTTAAATGTTCTGTAAACCTTTTGATAAGGCAGGCAGCATTTTTTCTGGCTTGTGATTAATTACCTAAGCAAAATGAGTGTCAGGCAGCCCTTCTGTCCCCTGACAAGGAAAAGGAAACATTTGCTTGTCTTCTTCCCCAGACTTGTTCTTGCTTGCTGTGTTGAGCAGATCTCATGCTATGAGGCTTGCCAAATCATCTAACTGTATCGTAAAGATTAAACATAGCATAGCTAAACTCTGCTTTCTGTTCAAACCTTTCCCTGCATGAAGCCATTCAAAGAACAAATTAAATAATTGCATTTGATTTCTTACTGCTGTAGAACATTATGGGTTAAAAGGAGAAATAAGGATGGGCCTCCATTATTTGGTGCCAGTCTTCACTGGAACACCTTAAAAGACTAAGGGACTAAATCAAAAGTTTGTTGCACGGAGTTCTTATGACTAACTTGCACTAAACCCATAATTCAGCATTTACAGTTGAAGCAACAATTCATTTGAAGCAGATTACCTTGCATGTAATGATTTGTGCTGTTCTCCAAGTAATAATTTTAAGGTTCTAGCCAGGTTTGTAAAGGTTACGGGACGCGGATACTGAAAAATGCTCCCCACGTTTTTCCAGAAATATCGCAGGCTCAAGTTCGATACTTTACTGTTCGAAGCTAGACTTCAGTTGTTAACTTCCAAGTTAACTTGGAAGCTGCAATCTCCTTGTTTTATTTTTCCATGCATCATTACTATTATCTCCTTATTGATATTATTTTAAAAAGTAGTGAGTCATGGTATATGAAATGCAAAGTATTTTTAATTGAAGGGTAAATACTGAGAAAAATGTATTCATCTATTTCAAATTCAAGAGAATTTTCATTAAGGATGATGAATATGGTAGTTTGTCTAGTTTGTTGTGCAGTTTTGTTGTGTTGATCAGTTGTCTACATTGTCTCTTCACAAAAAGAGCTATTAAATATAAAACTCACTCTAATTCCACCTAATCAGTGGCACAAAATGCAGACTGACTAATTTTGTCACGGGGAAAGATAGGTGGAGATCGTACCTGAATTGCCAGGCTACCAAAGGAGACTGCCACAAGGAGTCTAAAATACAGGACAGAAGAGAAGAGAGCTATGATAACCCCAGGCTTAATTCATGATCATTGTGGTTTTCTGATTATTTTACGGACTTGGAGTAATGACAGTAAATCCACAGTAAATCATAAGAATACTATCAAGTTATTATGAAAAAGTGTAAACCTCAAAACTGAAGGAAACAGCCTTACATATAGAAGAAGGAAGTGACAGGAAAAGAACTGAAGTAAAACTATTAAAATGAGGTTTGTTAAAATAAGTAATTGCTGGAAAACATGAAAATATCAGAATCCTTTATGAAATGTCTTGATTTAGTAATTTGCTTAAGAGAGAAACTGAGCAAAAAAGTCTTGATTACATCAGAGCATTTGTTTGAAATTGAGAGTTTTGATTTTCTGCTTTTTTGTCTTGTGTTCTAGGACTATGTTAGCTGCTACATTTTAAAAATCAGTTTTGAAAGAAAGTATTTTTGCTTTGAGGAAAAAATTTCTTACTCTGAAACTCCTTGCCTTGCCTCACCTCGCCCTTCCCCTTGCCCTTCCTCTTGCCCTTCTTCTTTTCTTTTCATTAGGCCCATATGAATTCTCATTTTTCTGTTAGGATCAGAATGATGCCAGAAGCTTGCAATCCTTCTGTGAGAACTCTTCACAGGTCTCACTGCTGGAACAACAGGCATAATGGATTTTAATGGGATCTTTGGCTTACTTCATATGATGGATTTCACTATTGGCAGGCAAATTAAATGAGTTATATTTCAGCAAATACAGAAGATTATTGAAAATTTTTTTTTCTGCAGAGACAGAGGCTTTTAGCAGTCTCTGTAGGGAAGGAAAGATTGTGGGCTATTGTGGACTACTGAACTGGTTTAATATTTAATAAGAATGACTGAGTGGAATTAGTTTAATTTCAGAGTATTTATAGGAGGTTAAAGGGGTTACTTTTGAAAGAAGGTATGCTAAATATATTTTTATTTATCTTCTAAATTTTCAACTATTAATTTGGGGATAGGTATTTGTAAGCTATATTGGAAATAATTTTTAGATTACTTATAACTGTTTAGGCAGTTTCAGGGAACAATGTGACAGCTACATATACTGCAGATTTTCAAGAAAAGAAGACAACATGACAGATTTTGCAAACTAATTAAACATAGGAATTTTTTTTCTGCTGTGTTACAACTGACAATATACAAGAAGTAAGAGGCGAAGGTGATCTAACAATGTTTTTATGGTGTTTTAACCACTTATTTTTTACTTACAGAGGAATCAGAAGGTTTACAGTTAACCTAGAAGTGTCCTGCTGAGACATATGTAGATAGCTGAAGTGTGCATATATGTGTGTTGATATGTTCACGTGTGTTAGTGCACTAGACTTAGGATGTTAATTCAGGAATCAATGGACACCACCTCTAAGCATGAATGCGCCCATCTTCAGCAACGTTCTTGCTGAAAAATTTCACATGTACTTGTAGTGAGTGTGGTAAGCAGAAAAAAACTGTCACAGGTCTTTGGAAAGATTTTTAATTTGTATGGGTGTTTTTTATAGCCTATATCCTGTGGTTGTCAAAGAGAAAAACAGAATACAAAAAAGCAGGTCATCAGGTTGCTCTGTTTTGGTGACCTTGAAACTGAGGGAACTTACACGTTCCTGAAAAAAAACCAAAACTACAGAGAACCATGATAAATACACGATAAATTTTAAAATCCTAATATTGTTCAATTTTTCAATATGATTAGAACAGTTGAAAGCTGTAGGAACATGCATTTGGAGTTAATACTGCAATTTGGAAAGCAGAGTGACAGTTTCTGCAGTAGATTGAAATATTGCGATAACACTGGCTTGCTGCAGTGAAATAGCTAAGGGATGACTTAGAATTGGTTATGTATCCAGTAAACTTGGTTTATATTCTCTAAGGGCTTTCACTTCCCTGTATCATCTTCTGAGCCAAGCTAGATTTTGTTGTTCCTTCTTGGTGGGTTTGTTGGGGGAAGATTGAAAGTCTGTTAAACCAGAAATGGTTTGTTCCTGACAAAATATCACTAAAGACTCTCAACAAGTAAAAACCAGGATAAAAATATAACAATTCAGACACTAGCAGTTTAAAAAATACACCTAAATGCCTTTTTTTTTATATATATTGAAAACCGTTCTATATGGCAGGCAACTAGAAATGATGCAAGACAAATTAATGTTTGTTTGCATAGGTATGGTTTTAATACCTTCCAGGGACATTCTCCTTGCCAGATTTTGGCTCATCAGGTAGAATATCTTGATCCACTTCGAGTGATTTCCCCAAACAGGATCACAGAAGAAACCCTCTGTGGAGTGACAGTGCTGAGGGGAACATGTGGCTTTACAGATCCTTTTCTTTCATCTGCTGAATTTAGAGAGTAAAATCATATGCATTTCGTGGCTAGATCTGTAAATTGCTTCTCTGACAGTATTCAGATTGGTAGAGTGATGCCTAAAGAAACACGCAGACTCAGTGGAATTAATTTGATATAATGTTTATGTCTACACCTAAACTTATCTTAGGTACCTTTACTGTCAGGGAGAGAGAGGCCTTTCTGGGCCACAGATTATCTTGTCCTAAACCAAACATAAAAAATAGGTCATATAAACTGCACTGTAACAGGTTGACTACTGACTGTGGTCCCACTGCTGACTGTGATTAGTAGCTCTGATTTAAATGTGTAAATATGATATTGAAGAATAGGTGAGAAGGACTCCACCCACTGTGAATACCCATGCAAGCTTATCTCTGATGGAAAAGTTTTGGTAAGGCTTTTCCTGTTTGTAACAGCATAGGTAGCTGATTTAGAAACCAAACCACGATGTTTTCGTTTAAAGAGTCAATTACGAGTAATAAACATCTCAAGTGAGTAAGGAGAACCTGTGTAGGTTGAAAAAGGGCTACAGTGCAAAGAGGGTGAGCAGAATACATAAATACATTTGTTTAGGGGGCTTAAAAAGCAGAAAAGAAACAACCCAAGACTTGGTCTAAATTCATCATAAAAATGATGTCCTAATAGCTCTTCTGAGTCCTGTACACTCAAAAGGCATGTCAAGAATGGTATTTAAGATGATGTACTCACCAGGGATGCTTCTCCATTCCAACTTCTTTGTCCTCTTGGCCTTTCTCATTGAAACAATTCTTGACCAGTTGCACTTCTGGAAGCAATTTTTTTTTCTTTTCTTGGAGGCAGAAAGATTCAAACATATTTATGAAGATATGACTGACATTGGAGGGAAGTGCTCTGTGATTGCTGCTTTTTCTTTGTCAGGCCCTGCTTGTTCAGAAAACAAATGAGAGCTTTATGCACTAATTGCAAAATCTCACCCATTAACTGTCAGAATCTCACCCGCTAACTGACAGCAACATATGGCTTTCTCTTAAGCTCTAACTTTGCCAAATTTAAGTCAAAAGTCCTCCAGCTTCCTTTCCCTTGGTAGTCATGTATTTGGATATATCAGTGAAATAACAGCTATAATCTGATTCTTTCAAGGAATATATGGATAGAACTTAGTAGATATCTAAATGACAATCATCAGCTCCCAGATATTCAAAAGAGGTATTTTTTGAGCATATTTGTGTGATCTTTTCTAGACACTGCATGGGATGTGATGCCTCTGCTGCAGAAGTGGTAGTTCCTGACTCTTCCAGTCAGCCTGGGGTGCTCAGCTACTGTAGATCTCTGAGCAGTTCAGACTCAAAAGACAAAGAGATGCACCCTTTCCAAAATGCCTTGTTTTACAGACATGCTTGAATCCATAAATGATGCTGTGATTCATGAGACTTGTGGAGTTTAGAAATATTTCCAAAATATCAGTGACTATCTGCAGAGTATCAAACAATGATTAATGTTGCTTTATGAACCATATCAGAGTTGCCAGTCTTATCACTTATTTTACAAATATATTTTTCAGTTATGGCTTTTAACCTTAGCAACAGTTAAGAAATTAAGCCTGCAGGATCTTTAGCTGATTCAAGGTCCAAGATTCTTTGATGCTCTCATGTAACTGTTCATGATGTCACAGACAGTTGCATCCTTGTTCAGGTCAATGTAGCATATATTGTCATGTTCAATAGATATAATTGTATTGTCAAATGTTTTGTGGTAGTGCATTTAGTTTAGGTAACCTGTTTGGTTAAAGGAAATAACACTTATTTGGGAGTGGGAAAGTATAAAGGGGAATAAAAATAATTAGGTCACTGTAGATGTACTTTTTACCTACCAGATGTATTTGAGAATTTATTTGTGTTTTGTAACTCACTAAGCTGCATAATTTTTAAAAGCTCCTAAAACTGATTTTGCTTTATCTTTTTTTTTCTTAGCAATGGAAAACAAAATTTAACAATTCAAAAATGGACCTTGAATGTACTTGAAAGAAATAAAAGTAGCTGTTTCAACAAAAATCATTTGACTACAGAAATTAAAAGTGCTGGAACTGGTCATTCACTGAAATGCAGTGATTTGTCCATCTATGAAAATGAGAGCATAACATGGTACAAGGTAATTACTGAAACAGTGTCACTCAAATCATTGCCTATAGAAACAAAACATCTAATTACAGGAAATATTAATTGCAAACAAATTTTTAGAAGCATCTACAAACGTTGTAAAGCTTTAATTTCTCATGGGATTAGGGCAAAAAACTTTAGACAGGTACGCAAAACAAAGTTTTTGTCTGCCCTCAGATTTGTTAAAAAAATACATCTGTTTCAGAAGTTGTTAAACTCGTAGTTTGGAATGTGCATGTCTGTTTGCTGATTTAGGCAGCAGCTGGTTTAGCCAGCTGCCACTTTGCTGATACAGATATTGTACTGATGCTAAATGAGGTGCCAAGATTTTTATTTTACAGTTGGCATGTACTTGTAAAGTAATTACAAACTTTTCAATTTTTCTGTTTCTGAACACTTTTTACATGTGTAACAGATCCAGTTCTGTTCATTATTTGGCAAGTCATCACTTTGAGAAGTGCTCCTTATTCCTCTCAGGTCTCCTGGTTGGAGTAACAGACCCTGTTCACTCCAAGATCTATCAGTTTCTGGAAGAGATTTTGACTGATTTAGTAAAGGCATCTGGAGTAACCTGGCAAGAATGAACTACAGCCCTGTTTTCTTGTGTTTCAGGGCCTGGGATGATGGGACCATTGATGGATAGGGCCATAGGTAGTTATATTTTCCTCAGTTGCAATGTTCTCAACTTCTAATGGGTTAAATGTTCAGATGTGGCATTTAAGTGACCATGAGTGAAAATTGGGTGCACACCTCTTTTGGGTCAGACACTTGTCATTGAGACAGTGAAAAGATGATGGTGATACTTGTGTCAAAAAAACCTCATCATTTCTTCAATGTTTTGAATGCATGTTTGCTACAGAATAGTATTTTCTGGTTTTATTTTATTGCAGGACTG
Source organism: Corvus brachyrhynchos (assembly GCF_000691975.1). Taxonomy (NCBI): domain Eukaryota; kingdom Metazoa; phylum Chordata; class Aves; order Passeriformes; family Corvidae; genus Corvus; species Corvus brachyrhynchos. Next base: position 3,021,828 of record NW_008238464.1, read on the forward strand.
CAAGAACTATGAACATGAAACAGAGAGGGAACTAAATTTTAGAACCCTAACAGTACAGCACTCTGGGATATATACCTGTAAAATTTTAATCAGTCATGAAGGAAGGATATACCACAGCACAAATACAATTAAACTTGTAGTAGAAGAAGGTAAGAAAGCTTTCTAAAATTTTGAAGCATACTTTTTGGTTCATTTTACTATGGAGATTTTTCATTGCACTTCTCATTTGATAAATATATACCAAGGGGAACAAGTCTGGTAATCTGAACTACTTCAGAATAATTTGAGAAGTAAAAAAGCAGAAGTTAAGATGAAATATAACCAATTTTGGAAGATATATTTAGTATGTTTTCCCTGCAGTTTTATTTTTTTTTTCAAAATAGCTGCTCTAAGTAAGTTATTTAAACTTACTGAGAATTTTGCACAAGAGCCTTTCCAACCATTGCAAATTGTACTCTGTATTTATATGTATGTGAAAAAATTTAACAAGGCATACTGGGTTTTAAACTACTCAGTAATGCCAGAATCCAGATATTCTGTGAACTAAATTGAATGTTTGTGATTAATTTTAGATATAGAGCACGTATGTAACTTCTACTATGGAAGAATGTAAGTAAGGTATTACTTCAATAGCCGTACTTCTGTTTTAGATGCAGCAGAGGCTGTAACTTTGGAGATAGTTGGACATCATGAAGAAATTGAAACAGAAATAGGTATGAAATAACACAAAAATGTTTGTGTAGCTACTCTACCTACAGGCTTTTGTTCTGATTTCTTTATGGTTGATGGTCTGGGTAAGTATAACCAAACTAAGAATTGTCTGTGCATCATCCTGTATCTGATCTAACCTCACATCTGGTAATGTTTTGCCTAGTGTATTACATGATTGATATACAAGTACCCTAAATGTACTCTTTCAGAGAGGCAGAAGCTGAGGTTACTGCTACAACCTGCAGGAGAAAGTGGTGGTGGTGGTAAAACATCTCTCCATGGCTTTCTTTTGTAGATAGCAAAACCCATGAAGCAATGTATAAAAGATGTATGGTTCACTCAGTGAACAGCAGTAATGAGTAATCACCTGATACCTGATGCGGTCGAAAATGTTATTCTCAGGGAAGTGAGAAGTGTGAGGTATGACGGTCCTGGCAATGTGTGCATGAAGATCTGTATTGTCAAGAGACCTTATCTGTGCTTCTAGCTGGAAGTAGGTTAGATAAAATGATCTGCAGGCTTCACACAGTCTTGGGCAGGATCCAGGAGTTTGCGATTGAGGCTATAAATAATTTTTAAAAACAGAAATTTACCTGTCTTTTTCCTCTCCTGTTCCTGAGGCTTCTCTCTTCTGGGTAGCTAATCCTTCCTTTCCAAAGCTTGTCTCCTCTGTGGCTCATACCCATATCTCATTTGCTCATCTAGGACCTCAGATATTAATTTTGCTGCCTTCCTGCCAATACTGCTTGCTAAGTCCTTTTCCCAATGGTAGTATCCCAATCCTATGGTTCCTCATGCCTTCCAAACTCCCAGTACACCCTTCCTGCACATTTCTGTCTCGTTACTGTGCTTGTCCCAACCCTTAGAAGTTAGAAGGGTCTGGCATCATATACATATGAACTACCTGTCTTCCATCCCTTTTCTGCCTTGATAAGATCATTTGATAAGGTCATTGAACTCCCTGCTGAGTGATGAGACAGATGGCATGGTAGAGAGGGAAGGGAATTTAGGATGAGCCAGGTCCGTGACCTTTAACATCTCTCATTGTTTAAAATGGCGTTCTATAATATTTGCCTCCAAATAGGTCTTGTATATGCTGAAAATGCTAGAGTTGCAAGGTCAATGATACTGGAAGGTTAGGTCTGTGCAACTGTAATTTGGATTTCTAAGGCCTGAATCTGTGATGGCCAGATTTTCAGCTGGATCTTGCTTTGAAGGTTCTAGAAGTCTCTGACAAATCTTGAGAAGTCAGTTTTATGTGCTCTTAGAGAATTGCTGTGCAGACCTTGCTTACTGGAAAGTATTTGTGCATGATGCCCTGAACAAAGACTAACATGCACTTTTCCTGGCTTAATAAAGGGCATTCTGGGTGTATTCCCTGGAAATGATGCTGGAATAGCCTAGATGGTTGCAGCTAAATCCAGGTCAGGCTTCCCATGGCAGAGTTTAAAAAATCTCACACTCCAGAGCTGCAGTCTTCTGCCCTTATTTTTTCCAAGTGTCCAGTTGTCCTTTTAGTTTTGCAATTTCTTAAAACTATCAAAACCTTATGGGGTTGTTCCTGTCAGTTACAGTTAGTGCTTTGAAATGGGACAAGTAGCTGACTGAGTAAGTGACTTGTTCATGTATTCAGGAATTTTCAGTTGTGATACTGAGACGATAATTTTCTCTGTGCATGTTCAGCCTGGGCTTTGGTTTTATTCTGTAATCATATATAGTTTACCTGTTACAATGAATTAATTGTTGTAATTCCCCTTACCAGTTACTTACTTTTACCTGGCCCTGGAGCACTGGTGACAGGTTGTCCTCTTATCTTCTCAGCCTGCGGAGCACTGTCTAGTTTATAGAATCATAGAATATCTGAAGTAGAAGGAACCCATAAGCATCATCAAGTCAAATTCCCTTTAGTTCTCTAAAGCCTGAAATTCTCAGGCCTATTTAAACTCACCTGGCTGTGATGATTTGTCTGAAAGAAAGCAATGCATGACTGTCACTTTGCAACAGTGCATGATTGCTGAAGACACCACCAGTGCAGGTGTAACACCTGTAAAACATTGAGAAGGGGCTATGAAATCCTGAAAGGTGCACAGCTCATAGGATATGTTGCCTGGAAAGCTGACATTTTCTTGCACTGTGTACATGAATACTACTTCTCACTAGATCTTCTCATGTTACGCTTTTTTTGTAGGTAAAGAAGAGATACTCAATTGCACAGGTTTCCTGGGTTATTATATGCAAGAAGATGCCAGCCTCTACTGGTTAATTAACCAAACGTTTCCAGAACAATGCACAGGTATCCCTGAGAATGAACCTTCAGTATGTGAAGAAGAGTTCAAAAAATTACAGTAGGTTTCCTGAAAATCCTGCATTTAGTATGTGATAATGTCCTACACTTTGTGGAACTGCAAATTCAGTAAAACCACAGTCTGAGGGTTTTCTTTAGAACCTTTCCCCTCAAAATCTGCCTCTCAGGTGGTTGTAGGTTTCTGTACAGATAGGGTTGCTAACACCATTCCTTATGTTGCAGGTTGGGAAACAAGTTCTATGTCACGAGGCTACTACGGATTAAAAAAGTAAGAGATGAGGACATGCATCAAAATTTCACCTGCATGTTGCAAGCTGATGAAAGCACACAGATAAAAATAGTAAAATTGAAGAAAGGTATGGCCTAATCTAGAAAGAATTTATTAATTTTTATTAAGTAATTTTATTAATTATTAATCATGCCAGCCTTCTCAATCCTGAGGGCAGGGTACTCATTTCAAAACACCACTCCTAATATGTCTGTCCGCTTATGAAGGCCCTCATCCATCTGGTGCTGGACATAACAACCCCTGGGTGATTCCTCCTGCTCTCAGACAGGGGCAGAAGTAATCCAAAGCAAAAGAAATGCTGACTACAATGAGCATGTCTTGACAGTGCCTTCATAAAAAAATTCACAAAGATTGAAGTGTTAAAAATCTGCATTTGGAACTAAAAACCCAAAGATAAAATAATAATAATAATAATAATAATAATAGTAAAGAAAAAGAAAAGCCTGAAAGAGACTGGAGAAAAAAAATACAAAAATATCTCAGCCAAACAGATTAAAGGGAACATTAAGGACTTATGGATGGGACTGAGAGAGGGGTGAAAGGTAGATAATAACAGGAAATAATAAAGAACCTTAAGGAAACTCATCACAAAAGTGAGTGACCATCAGTTTGGGATGCTGCACATCTATGAGGATCTGTAGTGTCAGTCTTGATCTCACATAGCCTGCACACACATAAATGAACTGTATGTGATTGTGTGCAGGATTGTTTCTCCAGTTTTTAGAGTAATCCATGTTGTGTAGTTCCTCTTCATCTCAGGACTAGTGGCATGTGTATGTGCTTGAAGCATTAGCAGGAAAGGATTCCCATCAACATTGTGTTTTTTTTGAGATGATTTTTAGGTGTCATCAGTATTGGATACAGTAATCTTGTCATATAATACTCTTTGTTAAGGCTATAATTTGCTGCTTTTCTGTTTTACAGGGAAGACCCAAGACCTACCTGTGCACATATTTACCACTGGAATGGTCCTTGCGCTGCTATTTCCGTTTGTTGTTGTAGCTGTGGTGTTTGTGTTTGTGATGTTTAGGGTCGACTTTGTTCTATTTTACAGAGATACATGCAGAAGAGATGATACTGCTGGAGGTATGATTTTGCTAATGCTGACATTGAAATAAGTGTATTGATTAAAAAATAATTTCTGGTAGGTTCTATGAAAAAACCATCTTTGACGAAGATAATTTTTTTATCTTAAATTCAGGAGCAGTGTGAGAAGAAACAAAGAATATATAAAAGAGAACTTGATGGTCAGGTGCTAAAGTGTGTTGTTATATACATGTGGCAATGACAGCAGATAAACAGAGTGAAGAAGCTTCCTATGGAACACGCAGTGGAGAGGATGTCAGCTGTTCAGATGAGCTCTGTTCTGACATGTTCTTCATCACAAAAGTTGATAGGGGTGGAGAAATTTGCAGTTGTCTATTTGTGATGAGGATGAACACTCTGGAGCTGTCAGATGGATAGACTGACACAATTTTTTTTCACCTCACTGATGCCCTTCAGTAAGGTGAAGGTTAAAATGTTCCCTTGACTGTAGAGGCCATTGCATGTTTATAGGTTTGTCACTACATGCACTTAAGGAGAGCTGGAGTGCACACTACCAGTATCTTAACAGGCACCAGCTCTGTGACCTTCACAGCAAGCAAGCCTGACAATTACTCAATTTTAGGAATTATTTTTCTGAAAATTGCAGTGACAAAACTTGCTGTATATATGGGTCTGATTTTCTTGGCCTTTCTTTGTCTCTAAATCAGCTTGAATATAACTTGAATAAACAGCAGTGGTTGGAGATTTTTCAGTAATGGTTGGATGTCATTTATGCCTGCCAGTGTTATTTGTCTAGTTGTTGATGTCAGCTATCACAGTGTACACTGAGTTACAGGGACAATCTCTGAGATCCTGGACTAGGCCACCCTGGAGGAGCTGCCTGTTGAATACTAGGCAATGGATTGCCTAATCCTAGAGCTCTTGAAGGTGTAGGGTTTCATGGACTTGACTTTGTGTTCTCTCTTATGTGGTAAAGTATTCAGAAAGGGAAACAAAGGAGTGCAGTTTAAGAAGAAAAGCCACGTGTGCTGGTGTATCAATCCTGATAGTGGCTCTGGGGCAGTGCGGTGGACCCGGCCTCTGGATTGGTCTTTGATTTCCCAAACCATGACCAGACAAGGCATACTCTCGTAACAAAAAAAATTAACTGTTTTTCTCTCTTTTGCCAGTACCCATTCTACTTGATACTCTTAGACAAAGTGTAAAATAAATGTGGAAATCTGCGATACCACATAAATAGCAATTTTATCAGGTTACAGACACATTTTTTGCTTCCCTTCATATCTTGAGCTTCACAGGTGTGACATTAATTGGTTAAATTAATCTGATTTTATTTAAAAAGCACTTTAATGTAGAAAGGTAATGTTCTCAAGTATTTGCCAAATGCAATCAGAATCTTTATATCAAAATTAAATTTCTTCAGGACATTTTTTGAATCCGATGAAGAGTGTTTGAAGACTTTTCAGAGTCTTCAGAAGAAAGAGCAGGAGTTTCTAGATGCTTTGCTACTGAGACACTAAGTTTGAAAACCAGAATAATGAATCAGATACTGGATTTCTAATGGTTGATAACAAGACAACAGTTGGTGATTTCTTTTCAGATGGAAAAGAATATGATGCATTTGTGTCTTACCTGAAAGACTGTGCTTCTCCCATTGAAGAAGAGAGAGAATTTGCTTTGAAGATATTGCCCATGATATTAGAAGAAAACTTTGGGTACAAGTTATGTATATTTGAGAGGGATGTATTCCCTGGCGGAGGTGAGTGTATTGAATATTCTTGTCATTGAATAGGCTCATCAAGTTCACAAAAAGGTAAAATCTATAATTAGAAGGAATTCTGCCATGTGCTGTGCATTGAAAGGATACAGTTTTCATTTAATCTGGACTATGTGCATGCAAAGTTTGCTTGCAAACATTTTACATGTTTTATAGTTACATTTATTAATTAATATACACTTACACACATATGCACACATATATCACTAATTACAAAGACCCAAGATGAAAGGATGAAAGAGCAAACATCGAGAAGGTTAAGGTGAGGACACAGAAGGTGTCAGATATTTCACAGTAATAGTGCTTTTGCTCTGCTTTTGCCGAGGGCCAGTTAATGTACTCACATTTATAGCACAGAGCAGCTGGTGTTTCTGGTACTAATTATTCTTAGGTAACTTGTATGTTTGCTGTATCTTCAGTGTGGTGGTTGAAACCATATTCTGAATGAAATGGGTGCCATAACAAAATAGAAATAAGAAATGGAATTTTGTTTGGCCTATGGATGTATCTGACATCTGCTTTTTGCAAATGTTTGGATAAAAGGTATTACAAGTTTCCACTTAGTCCAAAGATCTAGTTGAGGAATAGAATTTCATTGTTCAAACCACAGAACAATAAGATCAGTCACCATCCTTCATTAAACAGGATCTTGTCTCCTTATATCCATTCCTGACAAATTTTTCTAACCTGAGAGGTGCCACAGCTCTTGCAAGCCTTTTTTTTTTTAACCTATTCTCTTTCTTTAAGTATTAAAAAAGTGTTTACTGACATCTTTCAATAGTTTTAGCTTATTTCCTTTTCTCTGGCCTGATCCATTGTGAACATGGAAAATAGAATATTTCCTTCTTTTTACACGATCCTTTGGTGTTGTAATACCCTTGTCAGCCTCTTTTTACCCTCAGTTTTCTCTTCATTAGGTTAGTTCTGCAGTTTGCTTTGCCTTTCTCTACAAGTCATGTTGTCCAGATCTCTGATTTATGCAGACTTTGTCCCACGGTGCTAAAACAAGCACTGGAAGCTGTGCATGAAAATTCAATTTGATGTTTAAAGGGTATCACCATTCACTTTCATTCACCACTTTTCATGCCAAAAGTCATCAATGTGAAACACAGTTGGAACTCCTTCTGCCATCACATGCTGGTCTTCTTCACCTTGGATTACTGGAAATAGATTTGGATGTTTGATGTCATAAAGGAAGGTGCAACCTGAGGGTTACAGAATACTTGGTGAGAGGTTGCCGTTTGTGCCTTTCTGTGGAATCACTCCAATGGTATCTATTAGGAAAGAGCAAAGAGATGTCTGGTTGGGGGGGAAGTTAGATTTTGCTGTCACCTTCTATCCATGTGACTACTGCCAGACAGCTGTCTAGGGTAGATGAGATTATTAAGTAGGTTTATATCTGCTCTAGAGAATAAGCTTTGACCAATACTGAGTTAATTTTCAGAGACCCTTAATCTTTTATACACATTAATCTCTTCATAAGGGCAAGATGCTTAAATGTCACTTCATAAGAGGGACATTTCTGGTACATATGTGAATTTAAAAGATAAGTCGATTCACTGCCTATCTTTTCAATTGAATTTAACAATAAATTTATCTTTAATTTGCAGCGTTTGTTGATGATATCAATTCATTCATTGATAAAAGCAGAAGATTAATCATTATACTGAGCCAGAACTATGTTTCTGACAGAGCCATATATGAACTTGAGAGTGGACTGCATAAAGCCCTAGTTGAAAGAAAAACTAAGATCATATTAATTGAATATATGCCTGTAAGTGACTACAATTTCTTGCCAGAATCACTGTCACTTTTACCATCAAAGAGGGTGGTGAAGTGGAAAAAAGATAAATCTCTTCCTGTGAATTCCAGATTTTGGAAAAACCTTCGGTACCTCATGCCGGCAAAGCCTATCAAGATAAAGACCAAAGGGCACTGTAATAATCTTGGCTTAGGCTCAGAAGCTGCTCAACCACAGACTGAGGGCTGTGACTTTAACACAGTTGTATAACAATTCTGGAGACAGAAGATGTAGCAGAAAACTGTATGTTTTGCTAACTAATAGAACCAAATAAACTAATATTTTGGGAAATAGTGTTGATTAAGAGGCCAGCTCTGAGATCTGAGAAGAACACAGAAGTTGCTGCAGTGGCCAGGATGATGTTAACCCCAATCATTAAATCTTATTCCAGAGAAGGTTTCCTCAGCAATCTACATAAGGAGCAGAAGTTTCATTCTGCTTAGGACTTACCATGTGGCATGAAGCACAATGAAAAATATTTTTATTTCACAGTTTTCAGTAATGTAGAATGCTACTTGTTTTACTTGCATATACTTTTTGAGGCTCTTCAACAAATAAACCAGTACTTACAATCTCCTATTGTTAGTTAGATGCTCTTTGTTTTGTATTTTGATGTTTTCTAAGGATTCTAAATGTAAGTAGGCCCAAATAGCTCCCGTGTTAAAGAGCTTGGCATGCAGGCTTTGGACAATATCAAGCAGAAAAAAACCCGAACGAACAGAGAAAAGGGAGGTTAGAAAGAGTAGGGCAGTTTTGGATGGTTTAATGCCCTCTATGAGAATCAGCCACTTTAAATTGAAATTGAATTTGCCGTGGATGCCCCCTCACCTCAGCTTGGAGAGACAATGTGACTGCCTATACGTGCTACGCCTCATGAAGCTGTACCCTAAAGCCTGTGACACCATACAGAATTTGGCTGCCCTGAGATTTTACAGAATAACAGAGGATTATACCTAAGGAAGGTTGAAAGCTAAATGGTATTAACTCCAAAGTTCTTTGAATGCCAGCAAAGCAGACACACTTTGAATGATTCAACATCTGTAAAAGGAGAAGTATTTTTGCACAGAAGGGTATCATGACACCATCACTTAATCTCTGTAGGTGATCCTTGCTGCCTGTGATGCAGTGGAAGAGGGAGACAAGGGAAATTAAGGATATGCATACTCATACTAATGCCAGATGTTGTTCTTATTGCTCTTATACCCTGAATTACTGACATTTATCAGGGCTTGGAAATGCCTGCTTTCTCCTTGCCAGTCCGTAGAGAAAAGGAACTGCTAATATTACTTTTTTAGACTGTAGTTGTGATGATTTGCCTGATCATGTGTATGTCAATGTATAAGTGAAGTCACATGATAGTTTGTTTGAGGTAATGGGTCATTTCAATGATTTTTATTGTGGGTTTTGTTCACTTTTGCACTTAATAAAACTTTTAATTTCCCCTTCTCCACATCTGTGGCTTCCATTTTTGCTGCAGTTAGACAGAAGTAATATTGTGAATGTGTGTTTTAAGGTCACTTATAGAATCACGGACATATGTCTTGGCAAAAGCTGATTTAGTATAAAAGTGAAAGGCTGAAAAAGTTCATTGGCAAGGTCCACTCTACTACTTACTAGATGGCTAAAGCAAACAGACAAAAATCAGACTAAAACCTAAAATCAATCAATCTAACCCCAAAGTCAACCCAAAAATTATCTGTGGGAGTGGGAGTGGGGGGAACAAAAGAGTTAGGGTAGGAAAAGGTAAAAAGGAATAAGGAAGACTTTCCCATTTAGGCACAAGGTTCAAAGCCACAGCTAAACTGAGCCACAGTCTTGACCAATAGTTTAGGCCTAAAGATTTAGCAGCACTCAATCGATAACTTAAGTTAAACAATTTAACAAAAGATAAATATAGAATTGACTACAGCATGACAGTAGCTCATTTACAGGCCTAGCTTACAAATTTAAATACCTTAGGAGAGCACCATTCATAGTACATTTGCTACAGAATATTCACACTCTCATGCCCACATGTTGCAGTGGGGATCCTGCAACACGCATATATCAAACCAGGAGTCCCGTGGAAAGTGCACGTGGCCTGGGCCGCACGGTCCCTGCGCCAGGCTTCCCTTCGCCAGGACACAGCTGACATTGCTCAACAGTCTCGGTAACGAAATAATATTCACGAAAATATTCTTCCATCGGCATATATTTTGACTCCAGTATTAACTGTGTCCAAATGGTTTTCCAAAAGCCCTTGGTAAGAATTAAATCCCAAGAAACATAGAAAAAGTTCTTAAACAACCATGCCAGGAAGTGTTTCAGTTCTTTTTGAGCTTGAATCAAGCTAAAATTTACAAATCGTTGTTCAAGAATCATTTTAAGTTTAAGATAAATGTCCATATGCGGCTCTGAGAGCCAAGAGTCTTCCCACGGTTCCTCCATAGTTTAGATATGGAATAGCAAAGCAAAACCAAGAAGAGGAATCCAAAGTTTTCAGGGTTTACTCACACAAATCAGTCGCTTAGGGATCGGGGATCGTTCTGCTCACAATTCTCCACCATTTGTTGCAGTGGGGATCCTGCAACACGCATATATCAAACCAGGAGTCCCGTGGAAAGGAAATATATATGGACAGACAGATTCTTGATAGCTGTTTCAGAGATGTTTATTTCTCCAGCCGCATGGCCGGAGCTCTGCCCAGGAACTGTTCCAGTCACGGGACCAAGGGTCCTTCTGCCCGCGCAGGGAACACAAACCAACCAATGGGAACGAGGCTGAGCAGGGGCAGGGAAACCCCGTGTCTGTGCCCTCAGGGCCCCTCTCCCAGGGCTACACGGCAGGGGAGGGACCCCAACACCCACAGACCTAGAGAAATATATATAAGGTATACCTGTGAAAAATGCCCCTCGAATTCAGTGATGTGCTCACATCAGATGCCTTTGCATCTTCTCAATGGACAAAGAGTTGAGCCTTGAGCAGTGGGGGTGTCAGCCCAGGATCTGCTGTCGTCTGGTGATCCTCCAAATATAGCAGGCTTGAGAGTTCACTGGCTCTGAGAAGGAGGTTGCTGGTTGCAGCTCATTGTGGTCCAGGAGAGCTCAAAGGGTCCTACTTAGGACTGCTCTTTATAGCATTGAAGAGAGTAGGCTTTAGTCATAGTAATTTTCCCTCCTGGCCACAATTTGGGTTGGAAACTTTCTTCAAGAGAGCTCAGTCCAGGTGCTGTTCAAGGCTGAGGCCTATTTCTCAGCTCATAGTGTGACCTGAGGGGTGGGGGGGAGAGATGCACCACCACAAGTAAGTGTCAAAAACCAAGCTTAGGGTATGAAGAAAAAATGGAAGAAAAGCAAGCGTGGTCAGACCACAAACAACGAATGTCTCATTTGTAGTTTAGGAAGATTAAAACAAAGCCAAATCCAAAAAAAGCTATTGAAACATGTAATTTCCCTGAGGAGGACACAGATAGGATCAGCAAGGAGACAGCTGTTGCAAGCCACCAGTCTTGAAATTTCTTGTCTCTCTTGCTATGTACTACAACATAGTAACTGGCTGTGAGAACATGGTCTGTGTCTGCATTATTTTAGTGTTACTGGTTTACTGAATTCTACCAGACACAACACAGGCTAGAAGGAAAACAGTATCAAAGAAATCTTGTCTGTTGATAATTGTAACATAAATATAGGAAGAATAAGGACTATTGTATATAGTATCATTACTATAGGGTAGTGAATAAGGGCCTATAACTGCATAAGGTTTGTCAATTAGAGGGTTTTTTCCTACTATAAGTAATTCTGTTCCTTCATGACCATCTGCATTCTTTACAGAGATTAGAGAGGTAGAACTTGTAAAACAGGAGTAAATTCCCCCTCCGAACCAGCTGTGTCACTCCAAATCCAAGCATAAGGACAAATCCTATCAATTCCACCACTTTCCAGATTGTAATGAATGCAGGAGATTTGCAGAAGGGCTGGAGGATGGAGGGAACCTTAAGATTGCTGGTTATGTTGCAGAGCAACTGAAGATGCCTGCAGAAGCAAGTTGTCATCAATGTGTTTACTGAACTGGAAGTTAAACATAGCTGTTGCAGTCAGCATGAAAAAGGAGAGCTCCATTAAGGATGGTCCAACAAGTTCTGGGCACAGAACTACTGTGTGTGAAGGACAAGGTTAGTATTCACTGGACATCTCAGACCTTAAGGGACTACATAGTTGATTTATGCAGAATGGTCCAGAATTTTTTGTGTCACAACCAGAATTCAGTAGATTGATTCCTCGGGTCATTAAAAATTGCTAGAAAGTAGAGATTAACAGTTATAAAGGTAGATGTGTGAATGTGGCCTGGAAGGTTACTCTAGAGCTGACGTTATATATTGAAGTTGTCCTTTTTTATCTTGGTTTCTCAGAGGAAGTAAAAAAAAAGTTGCTTTCTTTTTGGAGATGACTACAGTCTGGCTTACAGACTTTAAGAATGTTTGAAATGTTTCCTTTCCTAATGAGATGCTTGTGATGTATTTAAAAAGCATTCAGTGTTTTGAAAAAGAAAATGTGATTGCATTTTTGGGAAATAATTTTCCAAACTAGAAGTAGATTGGCTGTCTGGGTGAAGCAGCAGCTTCCAAGCTTTCTGCAGTATCCACAACTTGCAGCTTCCTGTAGTTCAGCAATTCAAATTTTCTGAATTTCTGCGAAAGCAGCTGCAGATAAGGCACAATACTATCTTTTTTTTTTGTTTTCTTTTGTCAGCTATATATATAAACAAGTCATCACAGGGTTTTGTCTTCTATTGCATTGTTTGATCTCCCATCTGGCCTCCATGGGTAAGTAATAGTGTGTACATCAGCAAGATGTACCACAGTCCAATGTAATATATTTGTTGCTTGTAACCTATCAAATACAAAAATAATAAAGTTCAGTACATTGATGCCTTAAGGTATTTCTGAAAGATAATCAAATAGGTTTATGGGTTATTGCTCTGTTGCTTTTGACCACTACCATAACTAAGCCAATTTCAGTTGCGTGCTGGAGATATCATTCCACTCTATGGCTACAAAACTGTTTGCTATTCATTGAAGGGAAATTGTAGCTGTTTTAGGGGTTTTGACTATGGTGAAGGAATGCTGTTCCTTAACAGGTTCCAAAACTACTTGTAATGCTGTAGAAATTTGACTTTTTAGAAACAGTTGGGAAAATTCTGAAGTGACCATGTCTAGTCTTGAAGAGCTGGCAGTATATACTAGGAATTATCTGAATATCACTAGGAAAGGGATTTCTTGAGGACATCATCACAAGACCTCATTTATGGATTCAGGCTTTTCTGGAGACTTGAAAGTAAATATTTATCTCTCAGCTGTGATAGCAATGTCTCTATTTGTGCATAGTGGCTTAATAAGCAGTACATTAAGCATATTTATTTATGTAATACATAAGGAAGATACTGTCTTTAAGGACTAGCAACAAAAATTCATCTACAAGGAAGGAACTCATAAACTGGAAATGAAAACTTGTGACACTCAGGAGTGTCTCCAGCTTCCAGCATGATGAAGGAAAGACAAATACTAATGAATTGCTTCCAGTGAAGCAAGACCTTGAGACCTGTGAGGCAGAGCCATGAGGATCACCAGGGGAACCATGAAAAGGGATCCTAGAAGAGTTTAAATTGCCTAGGTTGGTAAAATGAACAGGGAGAGGAATAGGAGCATTATTACCAAATGCATACAGGTAAAGAAAAGCACTAGAAAGAAGAGTTCTTCAAGTTAAGGAATGATATCCATACAAGGATGTATCCTAGAATAAATGTTCGATGGGCATTAAAGCCATTATAACGGTAAGGTCTCCTGTGAGAGTAATGCAGAAACTACTCTGACCTACTTTTAAGCTGAAGTAAAGTAAGTTTCTGAAAGAAAGCTGAAAATTCATCTGTGGCCATCCCTGTCAGGTTTATGTTTCTTGGCTTGCAGTAAGCAGGCTGGACTACCAAGGAAGGCAAGAAAGAATAGTTATGGAATTTGAGGTGCTAGACAATCTTTTCTAATTAACTGCTAATGATTGTGAGAGTGAAAAGTTTTTAAAGGCTTGCATGGTGAGAATTTGCTTTGCTCTTTCTCTCTTGGCATGTGGCTATTCAGTTACTAGTACATTCAAAGTACCTCTGTGGCTCTAGACATGTTAGTCCGTGATGCCCAAGGCAGAAGGCACCGTAGTACAGCAAATTTGTGCTAAGTAACACCACCTTCCTTTATTTCACAGAGAATCACCTACAAGCTCCACAAGCCACCTGTGACTGTATGTAATTTCACTGAGTGCTTAAACTAGTACAAAATGGACAGAGGTTCATGTTTAGATATTGTTCAGACACCTCCTGTAACAGCAGAACCAACACCACTGACACGGTGTAGAAGATAATCAGGGTGGAAAATTTCTTACCTGCTAGGTGTTAACCATAGCTGGGCAGAGGAGGAGGTGATGTGTAAATGTGTCAAGCCAGAGTAGTGCCAGAATAGTACGAGAATAGAAAAAAAAGTTATCCTCCCAGTACTATAAGACTACACTGCACACATCTTGAGATGATACATTTTTCTCACTTGAGCAGAAGTGAAATGGACAAGGTAAGATAAAGCCCCCAAACTTGACTTTCCACAGGGGTGGGGAGGTACAATTTTCTGGAGCTATAGCATAAAATTTGGTAAATTTTAGCAGAGTGGGAGGGTTAGAGAGTAAGGGGGAGGAGAGGGTGGGGAGAGAGAGGAAGCAGGGAGGATATTTTGGAGTGGTCCTTTACCCTCTTCTTTATACACTTTGTCTAGAAGCCAAGGATAAATATGAACCTTGGAAGTGCAAGTGTGTGAGGCTGCTTTTTTAGCATCTATATTACTTTTACAGAAGACAAAGGGGTGAACTGGAGCAGAGGCTTAGCCAAATATTTGGTACTATGTACAAGATTTTCATCCCGTGTGGTTACCAGTATGACATACCACTCAGACTTCTGGTAGCATGGCTTTCAGAATTCTATGTGACTGGTGCTCCTGTTGTATTTCTAAGATGTATTTCTCATGTAATAGTTGGACTGTTATGCTTAATTTTTTGATTGTGGTAAACCTTATTACTTGGACACTACAACAATTTGTGCTGAAATGAATGAAGTATATTTTTTTGTCTTTAAGATGCATCTCTGTGAAAGAACCATTTGTTTCCGATAATCTGAGCTTTAAGCAGAAGGGCCTTGACTTCAGCTGTGTTGCACTCTTTAATTCCTTTAAGTGAAGAGGGAATAATAGTGCTTTTTTTTTCTAGTCAGGACGCCTTCAAAAGCCTAATTCTTTATACTGACATCTCCAGAGATACATTGGAGCCTTTTGTAACCTATAAACCAAATGTGTATTTTGTATTGGGGCAAAACATTGAATATATTTTAGGAAACAATCACCAAACTTGATCATCAATGGGCTTTGGTCTGCAATAAGCAGAGAGATAAAAACATGGTGAAAGCCGAGAATACAAATCCTCTATCTCCAAGTGCTCAGCTCAGACCCCAACAGGATCAAGCATTAATACTGGTCATTGCATAAAGGAATATGTACATAAACAGAGGCAACATTGAAATCCCCTGTTACGCAACAAACAGCCTTTTTTACCTTCTTGTGGAAATAGAGTGATTGACCCAATATGCAGTAAAGATAGAGCACTTTACACAAGAAAAGAAAAACAAGTTCTACTGTTCTTGAAATAAGTCTGGTGCAAACTGATGGACATATATTTACATAGCCTCTACTGGAATAGGGATCATTTGGATCTGAATTGATGGCAAAGTGCTCTGAGATGCTTTTATGTAGTTTGGGTCACTGTGCAGTCTATCTTTTACGAGTTTTGCACCCAAGCAGGAAGCCAGAAAGAGGGGCTGGACTGAGTGGGACTGTATGCTGAAGTGCTCTGCCTTCAGGTCCAAGGGGCAGGCCACAGGCGGCTCAGATTCATCAAGGCTTCTCTTCCCTTTCTGCCAAGGCTGTGTTTGGGTAACTAATGAGGCTGAACTTGGAGGACACAGGAGGTAACACTGCCCCCTTACAGCAGCCACTTGCAGTGGGTGTGGAAGGCAGCTGAGGACATTAATGGTAAGGAGAACTCACCTCTTACAGTTAATATTATTCTGTATTGAAATAATCTTGTAGATTTCAGATATTAGAGATTTTTGTAAACTGTCTAAGACCAGCATATGGGAAAAAAAAAAGGGAAACATTACCCTTCTTAAATGAAGCAAACTAAAAAATCCAACACGTTTTTGCACACAATGCAAATAGAAGACTTTAGAACCCAAGAGGCTTTGATCTTTTACTAGGAGGTGTTTCCCATGTTCTTTTTACAAGAAAGTGACCCGGAAATTTTCAACTTAATGCAACTGAACTGAGAAAGGAAGGGATGATGACAGTGAGGTAGAGGAAATTCCTGTAAAGGAAACAGACTCAACGCAGTGCACAGCTAGAACTAACCACAATTCTTATCATGTTGTGTAGGATGTGCAAGTAAGATTTTGAGATAATTTTTTTTAACTATATGTTTTATCTTCAGATTTTAGCTCTCCCTACCCCATCTGCTTGAAGGTGAGTTAATTCTATTGCCTTTGAATGTGCATTTTAAAGTAAATTGGCTTTAACTGCTTGGTCAGGCAAACAGTAGTGTCTTAGTAAGTAGCTTCATTAGATATTCTTTTCTATTTCATAGACGTGGTAAAGTTTTTTCATCTCCTATGTGGCTATTCTAAGATTCTAAGATTACTAATTCTAAGATTACTAATCTTAGTCCTAGAATCAGATTATGCTTGCCTTTTCATTGATAAGTTGAATACAAGACACAGAAATTGATATCTTTCATAGTGAAGTGATTTCCATCAGAATCAGAACTGTTCGATGGAATGATTGTGGCATGCCACTCTTTACTAGATTTCAGAGATATCATGAAACTTGGCACAGCTCTCAAGAAACTGATTTTGATTTCTTTTGCTTATATTTTATGTAAATAACTGGAGAAGAAGAGGCTGAAGGGAGACCTCATCACAGTGTACAGCTTCCTCATGAGGGGAAGAGAAGGGCCAGGCACTGATCTCTTCACTGTGGTGACCAGTGATAGGACCTGAGGTAATGGCCTGAAATTGTGTCAGGGGAGGTTCAGGCTGGATATCAAAAAAAGCTTCTTTGCCCAGGGGGTGGTTGGGCACTGGAACAGGCTCCCCAGGAACATGGTCACAGCACCAAGCCTGACAGAGTTCAAAAAGGGCTGGGATTTGGACTCGATGATCCTTATGGGTCCCTTCCAACTCACCTTATTCTGTGATACTGTGAAAACTCTATGAAATAGAAATTTACTGTTTTCTTCTAAGAGTCCTTTAGGAGTTGAAACATAGGCAATATAATACAATTCCTATTTTTCTATCTCAATTTTTTAGCACAGGGAATTATGTGAAGACCACATTAATTTCCTTTGCATGTATGATACTTTCCAACTAAGTGGCATCCTAAGTCCCTAGACTAAGGATATGATAATATGGCTGTGTACATAGCAGGAGAATGTAGAAAGACATTTGATAATAAGTTGCCGAGAGTAGAATACTTTCTTCTCTGGTAGATACTGACAAAGAAAAAATGAGTCCTTGAGTAAACCGAGTCACCAAATCACCTAAGTCCATCTGCAGTGCAAATACACCTGAATGGTGATTGCTGTCTGCTTCTGCTGTGAATTTCCCTGTTCCTGTCAAGCACACTTGTAAGATGATTCTTAATTTCACATCCTACCATACTTTTTAAACACTATAAAAATGCAAAGATTACAAGATTCTCTAATGAAAGCATTATCCGATAGCAAAAAAAAAAAAAAGGCAGTGGTGTATTTTCCCATGCCTAGCTAAAGACAACAGAAAAATTATAAAGATTACTAACCAGAACTGTA
>NW_008238464.1:3039708-3047632 GCF_000691975.1 Corvus brachyrhynchos
TGGCACTTCTTTCCCATTTGTGGTGACCTTTTTCAGCTTAGAGGGTATTGTTTATATGGCAGTAAATTGGAGAACAAAGAGATTATACATCACTGGCACTATTAAATGCTTTGTGAATGGTCACTTGTTGTAGTTTCACTACATGTGGCCTGTATGTCCCCAGTGACACACAAATGGGAAGCCAGGAAGTAAACGCTTCCACTGCTTATCTTGTGCCAGGTTAGGCACTCTTCAAATAGCTTCTGATGGCTTAACAGCTTAATGAGTCACCAGAAAGTACCAGGGCTGTCACAGGAGAGAGGCTGGACCATTTGCCTGTGGTCAAGGGAGAGTGGAGTGTGGAGGACAGATCAATAGTTCATAAAATCATAGAAAAAGCTGAGTTAGAAGGGACCCATCAGAATCACTGAGTCCAACTCCTGGCCCTGCACAGGACACCCCAAGAATCACACCACATGCCTGAGTGTTGTCCAGTGTTGAACTCTGTCAGGCTTGGTGCTGTGACCACTTCCCTGGGGAGCCTGTTCTAGTGCCCAACCATCCTCTGGGTGAAGAACAATTGATATCCAATTGAACTTCCCCTGACACAGCTTCATGCTGTCTCCTTGAGTTGTGTCACTGGTCACCAGAGTGAAGAGATCAGTTCTTGCCCCTCTGCTTTAGTCAACAGCAACCTATTCCATCATCTCACCTGCTCAAGGGACTATGGCAATGAACCTCACAAAAGGGCCTTGGGTCCTGATTGCTACGGGCACCAGCATGCCTTTGCCATGTGGGCTGTCGGATGACATAACTCAAAACATCATTCTTGGTTTTATACAGAATTAGCATGCCTAGAGATGCAGCCTTAATGAATGCCTTGAGCAAGGTCTTCACAGGTGTCATAAATCCAGATTTGAGAGTCAGGATCCATTGATCTTTTTGCAGTGGATAAAAAAGTTGGATAAACTTATGGAGGGCTTCTCCCAGTGCTGGTAGCAAACTCACTTTATTCAGACATACATACAGGCTTGGAGTCTCAGGATGATTTTAAAAGATGTGTGGGGTGATGACAGCTGGCAGCCAACCTGTAACAAAGCACCAGGATGGGGTCAGACAAATGAGTTAACTTACTTCCTGTGAGCTCTGAGCATAAAAATAGATCATTCCATTCACTTGCAAGGAATAGAGACATTCTGAAGAGAATGGTGACTAAGAGTTCTCCCTGCTACACAAAACTGCTGCCTGGAAAAGTGCAGCGTGGGAGTTCTCATCACCTCTCTCTCTAGCTCAGTGTGCGCTGGATGCTCTGTTGATGCTAACCAGTATCAGTAGTGTCTGATTTGCATGAGGTGCCAACAGACAAGGGACTAGCCTTTGCCCAACCTTTTCTGCTTTTCCCTTGGGCTGACTCAATGCCTCTCTGACAGCATTGTAAATGCAGAGTCACTCTGTGGCCAAAGGAAAGAAAAAACCCCCTTGAGGGCTCAGTTGCACAATGCACAGCTGCGCAAACTGAACATCAGCAAAGTAGATGCCCTTTGCTCCTGAACCAGGTGCTCCAGGCATCAGTCATAGGCATTGGATATGTCCTTACTAAATACCCGAATTAAGCCATGGCTGTTGAGTACGCCCACTGCACAGCCTGCAGCTGAGAAGGCTGTGGCATGCAGATCAGACTTCTTAGTAGAAGAGGGAAGATATAACAATATGGTTTGGGGTTTCACCTTGTTCAGGGTACTGTCATATAGGGCTCTGGATGCAGCTGAGTGCTTTGAGGACCTGCCCCAAATCCCCTGGGTACTCTCTGTCTCAGTTTACAGAGGGACCACCACAGAGCTGGTCCCTTACGGTCCTCTGGGTGTTACCCTGCTAAGCAGGGCTCTGCCAGGGTTGTTCAAGCAGTGCAGAGCAGCATCGTGGTGCAAAAGTGAGGCCTGATTCTGCACACCCCGGTAAGCCATGGGGGAGGAGAAGGGGTTTTTAGGTTGCTCTGCTGGCCCTGGTAGACATCCTAATGTATGTCCATTTTGGCTGGTAGCAAAGCCTGGTAGGAGCACATATCTTGGGTGAAAGCGAGAACCAAAAACCTGTGCCCACACAAGACATGCTTTGAGGGTTTTACTCCTTCATAGTCCTCCGGTCTCATGGGCTCAATGCTGTTTGCAGCTGCAGCACATCTTCAGATTTAGTTTAATACCAAAGGAATCCAATCAGCTCACTCTGGGCCAGTTGACCTTCAAGCTACAGTGGTGTTCTATGGAGTTTTGGTGCCATTTATGCCTGTCTCAGCCTTTTGCTGATAATCATCATTAGCTGAAGGCTGATATTATTTGGTATCTTACCTCTCATCTTAGAGAACATGCTCCTATCAAAGGAGGAAGGATCTACATTTCCACTCCAGAGGTGGAGTTCTGCATTGCTGTAGGTATGACTTGGAAATCCATCTGTAAGAAATTCTATGAAAGGTGCATTTAGAGAGATTGTTGCATAGTCTTGAGTATTATCCATTCTGTGAAATCATTCCATTTCTGTGAAATAGTGTGAGCAGGAAAAGTGCTGCAAACCCCATTTTTAAAAAACACAATATGCAGGAAATAGTGTTTGCAAAGTTTTATAGAGGTACATAATGAAATATGCAATGATCTATTTTATTTACAAAATGATCTATCTTATTTACAAAAAACCCCCCCCGTTTTTCTCTTTTACAGAAAGCTGGATGATTATTAAAGAAAATGTCTTAGAGCATCAACCCAAATTGATAAAGGAAATCATGCTCACTTTGTGCTGGATACTAACATTGTTTGTCAGTGGGGTAGAAGTTAGAGAGATTAACTTGCCAGGTAAGAGGCTGCTCCAGTGAGGTTTGGTGTTTGTGGTGCTTTCTGAAAACTTAAAAAAGGAGATCTTAATTTTTCTTGCTTTTGTGAGTTTTTCCTGTACATATCCATGCTTGTGTCAGACAAATAGCCTTTCTGCAAGCTTTTGAAGTATTGGTTATACAGTCTACCATAAATTTGACTCAAAAATCAGTTCCCCAATGAAAAGGACAAATGTAAAGAAGAATTTCTGAGAACTAGATGGGACAAATGAATTGCTTCTGTGACTTAGGTCTCCAGCATCAGGTCCAGGGAGGCAGGGACTGGGGAGAAGGAAGACAAAAGCAGAATGAGACTGATCTTTCAAAGTCTTTCACACACACAATATATCTGGAGGAGCTTGATGCAATTTAGTTTGCAGAGAGAAAATGAAACTGTAAAGAGTTTCCCAGGTGAGCAGGTGAGGAGCAGATGTCATGCCCTCCCTTCTGCTGGAGTGAAATCCTGCCATACTTTCAAGGGTCACAACCATCTGAGTGGCAGGAGGGGCATTAGGATGGCTGACCACATCTTTCAAAATTAAAAAATGTGTTTAACTTTAGGGAAAGTTACTGAAACCTGGGAGGATGAATATTTAAAAGCAGTGGGACAATATGTTTCTCAATCTTACCATAAACAGGGCATGTGGTGGGCAGGATCTGCTTCTTCAGGCTTATGTCAGTCCCTTGTCCGTTAATATGAGATCGAGAAGAGCTGTGTCTGCTTTTCTACAGAGTTGAGGTTTAACAGGTTAGCACCACGCAGAAGTTTACACATCACAAAAACCCTTCACATTAATCTTTTGAGAAAAGGTCTAGCAAACCCTTGGAAACCTTTGAATAAATTTTCAAGAACATTGACAAATTGCATATTTAAGAAAACCTGTTTTCTGTTAGTCCATCTTCTGATCACATAAAGGGATATTTAACTAAAGAAAGGTAAAGTTCTATTTTGGTTGTGTTCCTAATTTTTATTTTTAATTTTTTCACCATGACTCTGCATTCTTTCAGATGGCACTGATATCTTACTCTCCTGCTTTTCAGGATGTTCCCATGTTGAACCTCAAATATGGTATCGTGCAATTAATGGTGAGGAGTTCGTTCTACGGTGTGCTTTACCAGAGAGAGATGCTACCAGCATTTATAACAACTCACTTTTAAATCAACATAAGGTGGAATGGTTCTGGCATCAGAAGGATAAAGAGACACTGAAGGCTGTCAAGGAAAGCTCAAATCTGGCTTTCCAAGGGGATGCACTTTGGTTTAAACCAATAAGGGACAGTGCTTCTGGAGTGTACATCTGTAGGATGTGGTAAGTAATGGAGCAAAAGGGTAAGTAATGGATTAATGGAGCAAAAGGTTTCTACTTCTATAGGAGAATTATTGGTTTGGTTTGTGTATTAAATGTTTAACTTCTTTTTCTTTCTTTCTTTTTTTTTTTTTTACATCACTCAGGGGAAAAATCCCATGTCTCGAAATTGTTTTGGATGTTCAAACAAAGAAGGCAGCAAAATGTTCAGGTTATGACACAAACATGCTATATCTGCTTGCTGGCATTGGGAATTCAATAACCTGTCCTGGGACAAAATGTTACAGCCACATTAAAAAGCCAGATGTAAAATGGTACAAGGTAAGAGTCAGTCTATCGAGTGTTGAAAACAGCTGAGTGGAGGTGGAGCTTCAGGTCTAGTTAATGTGCATGTGCCATAGTACTTGAACTCTTCTTTGGCAGGCAATGCAGCCTAAGAAATTCAACCCAAGAGCAGAATCTTGAATTAATACATATCAAGTATTTAAGGAAGAGTTTTGAAGAAATTTACCACATCCAAAATATTCTGTGAAACAGAATCCAAGAAATGGTTTCTCTTCAGCTAAGAAATTGAAGTAATTGAGAATTAAAATAATTCTTTGCAAAACAGACATGATTGAAAAGTAACATTTTAAGTTTTGTTTTGACATTTCAAATTTTGAAACTATCAAATATACCAAAGAAAAACTGGCTTTGTTAGGTGAAAAATTATTTTAAGATGAATGTTTCAAACCATTCTATCCAAGACTCCTGTTTTTAATGAAACACTATTCCACTGAACCACTACTGACTTAGTGTTTTTAAGGAGGGCAATATAACATCTAAACCTGTATAAATGAGCAAAGGAAGATGACTAAAATTTGCAGTTGTGCATTTTCCTACCTGGTATTATTTACATTATTTATTCTTTCAAGCAGAATTATGATCTAGCTGAAGTTACTTTGCATTTGCTTTCAAATTTTAAATGAGGTATATCTTTACCTACATCTTGATCTGAAGCCCGCTGAAGTTAAGGAGCTTCTTCCTGTTTGCATTAGTGGATTTTTTCAGGAACTTCATTTAAGGAAAATTCTTCTGGTCTCAGTGGAATATGAATATATGAAGCTGAAAAATAGGGGTGCTTTTCAAAAACAGACAATTTTCATGCTTCTAAAAGTAGTGACAGTGTTCTCAATCTCAGACAGTACAAACTCATGATTTACTTCTCATAATATAACTTGAAAATGCTTTCAAAACAATTTCTTTACAAAATAAAAAATACCCAGTCCATCAAAAAAGTGATCCTTTTTGTTGCTCTTTAGTAATAGGAGTTTAATTTAGATTATCTTCATGATTTCACAGTTTCATATCAACTGTAAATTTTAAATAATTTTTAAAAAGTCAAGGGTATTCGCATCTTTTTTAGCATAACTGAAAAATGTTCTCAGACTCCTAATACGTCCCTTTTTGGGCTTCAGTGGAAAGACTTTGGTTTAGCCCTACTGACATGAAAATGTTGTCCAAATACATTAAAATATAATTTAATAACAGCAAGATGAAAAAAGACTTTAATCCTTTCCTTTTCCTTTTTTTCTTTTTCTTTTCCTTTCATTAGGATGGTCACCAGGTAAAACACAGGAAAAGCAGACCAAGCCTAAAGCTTAAGCAGAATGAAATCTACTTGAATCCAACCTATGACAAAGATGCTGGAATATATGTGTGTGATTACACTCTGCCTGACAACACTACCAACTGGACAGTGAGAACAGCAGTAACAGTAGAAGTCATTGGTGAGTTATATAATAACTCAAAATAAAATACCTGAAGTAAAGTATATTTTCTTTATTATGTTTATTTATGTGGTTTTTTTCAGGCTCTTGTTCTGAAAACCCATAAACTGAATTAGCTACAGGATCATTAAAATCCTCTTCCAAGTATTCTGAAGACATCTAGGGACACTAACTAGAACATGCAATAGTAACAGCAGTAATAGCATGCAGCATACAACACTGTAATTTTCAAAATCTAATTGTGCCTTGGATTTATTGTAGTTCTTAACATTGGGGATCAAATCCACAAAAGATTTAGAACTCTTGATCTGGGAGTAGAATTCATGAAACTCCAACTGGTGCCAATGTTCTCCATGTACAGTGTGAGGAGTATTAGGAACATATTTGCATACTAGGAAGAAGGATTGCAAATCCTGCACTGGAAATGTGGGCAAAAGCAGCGTATCTCAATCCTACCCATCTCCCTGAAGTAGAGGATTATGTGAAATTATGAGTTAGGTAAAATATTGTTCCTTGTGGCATGGGTGAAACCTTCACTTTCTCCATTTGACAGTGACAGGGAAGATGATATTGGTGGGATCTCTACCTCTCTTGCATGTAATTTTTTAGCAGCAGAGTAAATAGGAGAGCTGTGAGCAATCTAACAAACAAGCCATTTGTTGTTGCGCATGCTCTTTGGGGGAGAACATCACTGCCTGCATGAGCTGTTCTCTCAGGCTTTGCATGCATTACTAAAGAAAACTGGCTAGAACTCTATGGCACAGTGATATGACATGGTCTTATATTCTCCTACAAACCACGGTGACTTTTCCTCTAGTATTTACTGTCTCTGGTTGTCCTTCAGGCAAAATCCAGATACTGCCTTGGCAGAGTGTTTTGGGGCATCAATGCAGTGCAAGGGAGCATGCTAGCAACTCAGGATCAGTACTGGGGGAGACTGCTTGATCTGCTAAAGGAGTGATGTGGCAGTGCTTTTCTCCAGATATCTACAGTTGAGTGCTGTTAAGACTTTGTAGTCACCCCAGTCAATCACAGGTCCCATAGGAAGAGTATATATCTACTCTATATCCTGAACTGCATAGATGCAATCCAGCTGTTTCTGTATGAAAACAGCACAGGACTAGTCCTCAGCATCCTGGTGGAAAGTGGGCCACTCTGTGAAAGGGAGGACAAGATTTAGGGGACCAAAGAAAGGTGTTAAATGAGGCAACCTGATTCTGCGGTCTAGTGAAGAAACACACCTTTGAAATTCCATGGTCTCATGAGGATAGAATTTCTCTGAAATAGATGATCCTTTTTTTTTTTTCCCCCCCAGGTATTTTAAGCATTTGATTCTAATAATTCAAGGGAAAATGTATCCATCCCGTCAGGACAGGAAAGCATGTCTCACCAACCTGTGAGAGCTCTTTGGTGGCTTAAAATATCTGATGCTCTTTGACTCTTCCTTCTAATATTCTTCTGTGGAATATTCCCACAATATTCTCCAGGCAGGCTTGGACTAGCTCTGCTTTTATTCTGATCTGACTGAACTTGAGCTGATACACTATCCTTCTCAGTTCTTTTCCCCCACTTCACAGTGCAGTGAGAAAAACATGTAAAAGGTGCCATATGCATATATACTACCCCAGAGCCATGCAGACTGAGGGGAGACCTCCTTGCAGTTACAACTTCCTCACCAGGGCAAGAGGACGGGCAGGCACTGATCTCATCACTGTGGTGACCAGTGACAGGACCTGAGGAAATGGCCTGAAGTTGTGTCCGGGGAGGTTTATGTTGGATAATAAAAAGAGGTTCTTCACCCAGAGGGTGGTCAGGCACTGGAAGAGGCTTGCGTCACAGCACCAAGCCTGACAGAGTTCAAGAAGTGTTTGAACAACACTCTCAGGCACATGGTGTGACTCTTGGGTATGGTTCTGTGCAGGTCCAGGAGTTGGACATTGATGATCTTGTGGGTCCCTTCCAACTCAGCTTATTCTGTGATACATTTCTCTGCTGTGGCTTGGTAAAAAA
>NW_008238464.1:3047732-3059459 GCF_000691975.1 Corvus brachyrhynchos
AAAAAAAAAAAAAAGTGTTATATGGCACCATTTCCTGCAGTATGGGACTTTCCTAGAACCTCAGAGCTGTGGGTTTTATGGTATAACCCGTGGGTGTCATTATCTGTGCCCTTTGGCAGCCTGAGTTTTGAGAACAGCATGGCTATTTTGGTGCAAGTATCTGTGCTTGTGAATGAGGTGTGTGTGCGTTGTTTGTGCTTACTGGGCATGGAAAGAGGCTTGGCAGGGAGCTGGTATGAGGATTGTACCCTTCAGGGGGTCTTGCAAGGGGGGTTCCTAATTTTTGAATCCTAAATAATCTTAAATGCAGGCTAGATGCTGAGCTTCTCAGCTCATGAAAGAGGACAATGCCTCAGAGTAAATGAGATAGCAGGTGTTTAAGTAGCTGCACAAGTGTTGTTGTTGAAACTCCCTTATCTGTGCACACTCAGATACCTCAAGAACTGTAAGTCATCCTCTTGGATTAGGTGTTAAATTCCACCTAAAACCTGAAAAATCAAATTGTAAGCTGTTTTCTTTGGTCCTCTGCACTGATAATAACTTTATACTTAATGCTATTCTTGTTGGTTGCAGCAAAAAACACTATTCATCCGCCAAACCTTTTGTATCCCAATGGTGTTGTGATCCTCGAAGCAGAGCTTGGTAAGTTTCAATTCCTCACCTAAAAGCAAATGAAAATATTTAAATGAGGTATTGATAAATAATGATAGATCTTGATAAAGCAAACCAGCTTTGCTTTCTAAGCTATTTAAGTGAATAATATTCTGGTGACCTGCAGGCATGGTTTTTCTGTGTTAATTTGTTCCAGGCAAGCCACTTGAATTGGAATGCCGTGTACAGTTTGGGTTTGAAACAGTTTCTCCAATGAGGGTAACATGGAAACGAAGTGACGAGGAGAATATAAATGAGAAACTGAATCAGGAAACAAGGTGAGAAAACCTACCCCTCGCCCCCTTCCTGCCCCAGTAACCTAGTTACTACCACCACAAACAACTGTAAAAGTCCATCTATAACAACTTTACTGAGTGCATTTAATTGAAAGAAACTTAGAAGGCTCTTTTCTTTCACCTAGTAATGTGTATGTCCACAAGCATGTGACAGGCATGTGACCTTCGCATACAGAAGCACATATTGATGGCCATAAAATCAAGAACTCAAACTCTCCACAATCTTAGCTCTTCTTCTTAAAGCTTTAGCTCAGAGACAGCTTCAACATGAAGGGTTCCTGGTTGCCTGTCCCTGCATCCATTGTTTCCAAGTGTTCTTGTTTTCAAGTGTTCTTGAAAGCACGATGTCTGTTGTGCCTTGCTAGCAATTCACACAATCTCTCTTTGGGAGCTGTCTCTGAGTGGGCAATAAATCAGATCAGCAAAACAATACTGTGGACATTGAAAGGAGCTTGTGTACCTCAGACATTGGGGTGTATTTACAGACTAGATCTGAGGACTTGCAGCACTGAGTTTCAGGGCACTGAATTTTGGGACTTTTCCTCTGGTAAGAATTAACCAGGCCCTGCAGAGAAGAAACATGTAGGGGAAAGGTTTCCTGTGACCTGGGGACAACCCCTATAGTCACTACACTTCCCTTTCCTTCCTGTTCTCATTCACTTACGCAGTGTTCAACTTGGGCAAGCAACAGAGTGGAGGCAACACAGGCAAGTACATCTTTTACTACACAGCCCTGACTCAACTGTGTGGCTAAATTTTCTGTCTACTGGGGGAAGCAAAAGCTCTGCTGTCACTGCTAAAATCAAGTTCATAATAGGAGTCATATGGGAAAAAAAAAGATGATATCACACACACATGCACACACTCATGAGGTAGACAGGAAATTGGATTTTCCTAACTTTAGAATGTTTAGATTTGGAATATTCTTCTTAACAAGGTTTTAGCTTTTTTCATGGCTGTTCTGGTTTCGCCAAATTTAGAAATATATACTCTGAGAGAAGGCACAACCACTCCTCCCCCCACCAGGTTCGGGAAAAAATAAATTTTCATCGAAGGAAAGTGAAAGAGATAAAAGCTATTTATTTAACAAACACATGGGAAAAGGATAATAATGCTAAATAATAAAATCTCTCGCTGTGGAGAAAAAAACCTGGGAAAGTGTTCGAGTCCTCCCTTTGGTCTCCTCGGAGCTGGGGCTTGGCCCAGGGCCAGGCCCTCTGTGCCCGGTGGAAAGTCCTCCTGATGTGCTCTTATATTGAAACAGTCCAGTAGAAAAGGGAGAAAATCTGAAATTCCAGGGAAGGAAACATTCAACGCTCAGTCTCTCTCCAGAGAAAAAGCAGCTGAACCCCTGGCCAAAAAACTGACCGGAGAACAGCAAGCTGGGTGCTTCCTCCCTCCCCTGCAACAGCTGGGAAAACCAATTGCTATCTGTGTGTGTCCTTGAACAAGCTGCAAGAAGCTGCTTTGAAGAAGTTTTGCTCAGTTTTTCCTTCCCCCTCTCAGGTTCAGTTTAGAGGCATAGAAAGGCACAGAAATTAATTTCTGGGCATAGGCAGTGATATGGGATACACATCATAAGGTCACCCCAAGACATTGGCTAGAGTTTCTGTTTATTTTTTAAAAATACAAATAAATGAAACATCCCCAACAGATTTTGGTTGAATCCTTGCCCTTGCTTACTCCTCCACATCTTGAGGTAATGAGGAAGGGCTGTGGGATACTGTCATTTTGCAGTGGCCTGATGTGAGATGCCTTCTAGGATGACCCAGAGATGCTTGTACTTGTGGCTTTCGAAGAGGAACACTGAAACTCAGAAACTCTGGGTATTCTGGAGTGATTGCAGACACAGATCTGTTACCCATATCCTCCACTCAACCCTGAAGAGATTCCTCCGTTTCCTCTTCATTTCTTATACTTCTGTCCCTTATATATATCTTTTTCTGTTTGCCTATCCTGTCCTTGGGCTTTCTACCCCTGTGCAAGAGGCTGTGCTGCTCAGTCTTTTTGCCCAGCTAGTTCTCTCTTGGGGCTCCTTTTTGAAGTTTCATTTCTCTGCATTTCTGCTGGGTGAATATTTTACATCTTAGAAAACCATAAGTAATCTTACAGAAGTAAAGGGGACTATATATTGAAAACTAGGAAAGTGATAAATATTTTTCTGAATAGATGAACTAGGAATAAACCTTTCAGTCTTCAGGCCTATCAAAGTATTTTCTTACAGTGTTAGTATTTTCTTGCCATGTATAAACCAAATGGAGGTTCCAAACCAGAATATTGCATCACTATTAAAAGTTCAAGATCAATGTTAAGAAGTTGCAAGCTCCTCTATTTTTGTGTGTAAGACATTGGGAGATTGTGGGAATGAACAGCAAAGGTATCATGCAAATACACATTTTTTTCTCTCCAGTGTCTATCCAAAAGGTTTGAAGGGGAGCACACTTCTTCATGTTGCAACTTTGAAAGAAGTTACTGAAAAGGACCTCAGAAGCAACTTCACATGCTTTGCTGAGAATTCAGTGGGAAATGCCACCGCTGTGATCCAGCTGAAAAGAAAGCAGAGAGGTAAAGCTATCATTTGGTGACTATTTGCCCCTGAAGACACATTTTGATTTACTCTTCTGCTACTAATTAATTCCCCATTCACACTGGCTTTTAGCCAGTTGCTGAAGTTTATTGAACCTGGGTGGGAAAAGTTTGCTTTGTGAGATATCTTGACAGCCTCAGTATTTTGAGGATTACTCAGAAGGACAGGACTATCTGGGGACTTACTGCAGGTGGGTGAGCCAAGTGGAAGATGGAGAGAAACTGGAAGGAAGAAGAGGAGAGTAGCATCTCTGAACATTAACAGGCAGTCTACTAAACTGAAGCAGAGAGGCTGCTGAAAGCAGCAGTATTCCCTGATTTTCACAGGACATTTCTGTCTGTTTTCCCAGTCCTTAGCATGCATGTATGTGGTATCCCGCAGTGGTAGGGAGGAGAAGAGAGATCCAGCAGGCAGGAATTGTGCAGCAAGATTGATTGATTGAATTATTTTACAACTCTTTTACAGACTTTTTTCTTCATAGTCTAATTGGACAAAGGATCAGCCACCCCCTGGGTGGATTGGCTAGAAATCCTAAACATCCATTGTCAAAATATTTTTCTACTGTACCATAAACAAAGCTTTGCGAGGTTGCAGGTGTTCATAGTTTATAGAACTCTACAAGTATCTT
This sequence comes from Corvus brachyrhynchos, assembly GCF_000691975.1. Classification (NCBI taxonomy): domain Eukaryota; kingdom Metazoa; phylum Chordata; class Aves; order Passeriformes; family Corvidae; genus Corvus; species Corvus brachyrhynchos. The sequence goes on from NW_008238464.1 coordinate 3,051,895, forward strand.
CCGTGAGAGAGAAAAGTATCTCACGGGACTGGAAAGAAGCAAGAAAAATTCTTGCTACCGGCATATTTGTATCCACATGCATGTTTCTAAGAAGTTACCATAACTGATATGAATGTGGCTGCCTTTCAAGCCTTTCAAGGCCCAAACCAGAATCAGTGTGGAAATTAAAATGTTGAACCATAGTTCACAGTGAAGATTCATCACTGTAGTTGCACAGGAAGCTGCCAGCAGGGCACTGTGTGCAGCTATGTCTGTTCTGATGTAGCTTTTCCATCTCAGGCAATTACTATTTTCAGCATTGCTGAGTGTACCAGAGACTGTTTCCTCTGTGCCTTCTGTCACAGATTGGCTTTTCATACCAGCAAAGAGATACCATGCAAAAAGTCATTGATGGTAGACTGAAATTCTGTGTTTAGGTTTGTGGCTACATGAAATCTTGACTTCCCTAAATTTTGCCAGTGGGATAAGGAAAAAGACTGTGAGATGGTTTGTCCCCATTTCTGGACCGAGTTTTTTATCTAAATGTCAATATTGTTTTGGAAACCTGAGTTATGATAGGCTCTTTTCTTTCTGCAGTGTTGTTCCTATATGTACTATGCAGTGCCATTTCTACTCTATTTGCATTTGTTTTGTGCACTGCCTTTATTTACCAGCACTGGATTGAAATAGTGCTGATGTATCGAAGTTATCTGGTCCACAACAAAAATACAGAAGGTAAGAAACCTTGTGTAATATTAATTTTCTCCAGTTTTTCTGCTGCTTTTTGCCATGTGGGATAATCAGGTATGAATTACTCATTTAATTAAGTTCTCTTAATGACCCTGCTCTCTTTGAGCCAATACAAGGACTGTTAAACCTTACAAGATGCTCAGTGAACGCAGATGGAAAAAAAGAAAGATAGTGTGAAAGAAATATCTAACACCAACTGAAATGTCAGTTAGACTTTTACCCTAATTTACCCATAGAAGATTAGGGTACCCATTAGAGCAGGAAGTTGAATTTTGACAGTCCATTTGCAGGAAATAATTTAGCATCTCCAACGTTTCAAAATCGTTCTCTGAAAAAGTTCAACAAAACCTTTGGACAAGAATGAAACAACCTTGTATAACAAAGTGAAGGACTCCAGAGTTTATTGTATTTTTCACTTGAAGTCAAAAAGTTTCTCAAAAGAATAAAAAAAAAGAGAGAAACAAGACGATAAAGGGCACCAACTGAGAAGTGAATATTTGGGAAACTTTGGAAACAACTTGACATTTGCACCTGAGTGATTAACTTTTGATTTTTCAAGTCTCCGTAGTAGCATTGCCCATCATCTCAGCTAAAAGAGGCCTCCAAAACAGCGCAGTGTAAAAATGTATCAGGAATCACTATGACTACTTCAAAGAACTTAATGTACAATTTTCTTACATGGGTTGAAAGAATTCTGATAGTTTGTGCCTGAGAAAATTTTTCTAAAAATTCTTGCATCTTGATGCAGTTTGAGATAGAGGTGTCTGAGTCGGTTTTTGTGTTTGCATATGTACCTTACACCTGAGTGTGAAACAGCTACATCTAGATACCTGTAAGTACATACACAATTAGAAAATTAACTGCCTTTTGGAAAACATTTTTGTGAGCCCTAAAGCATTTGGCAAAATCAGTTTGGGACATCACTCAAAATTTCCCCTCTATTTGGTAAAAAAGTGATTTAAGGACCTGTGGGAAGTCCCCTTAGAGCACACCCTGCATGTCAGTAGGACAGACCTGCCAAGGCTTGTGCGTTGAGGACACTGTTGGGCTCCACTGTGGCAGTCCCTGTCCCCTGCCTGAACACTCTCGTATACCTCATGCACAAAGCACCATTTGCAATGTGCAGACCAGATAGCTTTCTGTCCAAGGAAAATGTGTTCTCACCTGCAGGATCACGTCCTTCTCACGTCATGTGGATGTATATCAAGTCACCTGAGGTCTGAGAGCAGCAAAGCAGCAGTTATGACTTGATTTTGCTGTTTCTTAATTTCTATCATTTCTTCTCTCATGTCCCTCTCAGCACAAAATCAGAAAACTGAAGAATCCTACAAGATTAGAAGGTACCCCTGGGTACCTGCTCAAAGCAGAGCCAACCTAGACCATGTTGTGCAGGACCTTGTGAACAGAGAAACCAGAACCCCTCTGGGGTTAATTGGCCTCCTTAGCCAATTAAGATACATATCTTAAAATTCCTGCCTTCTCCCATAAGGAGAAAAAAAATAATGCAGGAGATTTGATACTAACATTTATAGACCACATATGCCATCAATTTGCTTAAGTTAGGTATTCTTCATTTCCTACACTTCCAGTATCTTAAATACAGTACCAAATGTTCCTCAGCTTGTAATTGTCCTGTACAGTTATGTGAAAAAAGGCTTAATGGTGCTTATTTTGTATTTGATTTTTAACTTGCTACTGTAATAGTAATGTTACAAAGGTGTGTGTTAGTGGTTGTTGTCTAATAAGATTGCAGTGACCTCTGTGGGTGAAATAAGGAATACCTGGCTTGTAGTGCAATTTATAGTCACTTAAAATCCATTCTCAAAGGAGCTTCAATTTAGGGTATAGATGAATTGAAGTTCAGCTAAACCAATCTAGTGAATGTCTGCTCCACCTTTAATTCCCACATTAGTCCTGTGTGCCTGCTGCTGGTGATTCACTCTTGTGGGCCTAAATGGGCTCAACCTGGCAGAAAAACAACTCAGTAAAAGACAATGGGTAGCCAGCAAAGTGAATCATCTTCCTCTATTATCACAAGACCTGCAGCACCAGTAGAAGGATGTGATTGAAAGGGTGTATCCAGGAGTAAAGGGGAGGAGCAGAGATGCAATGTGTTGTCTGATCATTTTCTTGGCCTCCAAACCCAATCTGCACACCTCTGTTTTGTTTTGGTGACATACTTTCTGCTACATGCTGGTTCTGAATTTGAGCGTTCAGCCCCAGCTCATCCATGTTAGTTTTCTGAATTTGCTTTACCTACGGGCTCTTCTAGATCCTGTGGGAACTTGGTGACTCTAGCTCATGTCTGTGATCCTAATCTTACATCTAGGGATAGAAATCAGGAGGTTAACACCAAGGCACGTGAGTCATGATACTCAACACAGGTGTCTGCTGGAGGTAGGCATCTCAGTTCCCAAGCAGTGAAGGTGCAGTCCATGTGGTGAAATCTAGAGAGCCTCTCAGCTCACCCTGCAGCAGCACCCTGCAGTGGGACTCTGCTCTACACAGGGGAATTTCTTTCTGGTTTCTATTGCTGTGATACAATTCAGCTAATTGAACACAGGTGTCTGATGTAATTTGGGCTGCCTGAGGATGTCCTGCCATTCCAAAAGGCTTGTCTCCAATACTTCCCCTGTCAAATCTGGCAGTCTTAGGACACCTTAAATGGCCTAAAGTAACTGGGAAACTGGACTGAGTCCACTATGCCTTTTGCTTTTACCAGAAATTCTTTTCTTTTCTGTTCCTTCTCCCTCAAGTGTAGTTCAAATTTTATTCAACAAATAGATACAATTTGCTTTTGCCTTGTAGTTAAGAATGGGCCTAACCCAGGACATCGGTACCAGGGTGATCAAAGCCAAGAAAAATTCTTTACCTGTGTTTCATTTGCACACAAACATTCTTTCAACGAGACTTAAAGTTCAATAACTGATCAGTGCTTGGTGTCTGAGCTGATATTTTGATCAGACTTAGCCATTGCTCTTTACACAAGTCTCTCTGTTTACAAACATAACAATGTATGAGAACAGCATATCTTTTGCAAGGAGCTAATATTTAAGAACATTTTTCCTTTAAGATTCATTATATTTTAAAAGAAGATTGACCATTGACAAGACTTTTTTTTGAATCAGCATTTGGGCAAATGAGAGAAAAGATTGGGAATCATTCCCTACCACATGGCTTTTGCCTGGAAGGGACCAGATCTTTAAACTGCCTTGCACTAAAGATGAGTACCTTCCTTGTTTGCTTTGGTAGCATATGTCTACCAAATCTGCAAGACAGCGAGGAGCAAGGTTGTCTTTGGTGATTGGATAGCTGTAATCCAATAACAGGTCATAATTTTAGGTTTGTAATGTGCCTACTTAGATAGATATAAATGGAAGAGGAGCATTAAGAAAGAAGCTGAATGCTTCAGCCAGACTTGTTAATGTATAGAATTTATTTATTTATTTATTTATTTATTTTAGATGGCAAGGAATTTGATGCGTTTGTGTCCTATGCAAAAATAAACTCTTCTGAAAGTGACTCTGCTTTAATTAGTGAAGAAAAATTTGCCCTGGAGCTTCTTCCAGATATGCTAGAAAATAAATATGGATACAAGTTATGTATTCTTGAAAGAGATATTCTTCCAGGAGGAGGTAAGGTAACTGGGGATGGTAGAAAATCTTCAGTTTTTATAAAATTGTGTTTCAATTTCCAAAAAAACCTTATGCACCAGAACAACAAATTGTATAATTTGGTAGTGGAATTTATGTTCAAATCTTATAACGTTTTGATCTTTGTACCTGGTCCCTGTGGCTGAGGCATACATACTTTGGAGTGAGATCACTGGGAGCTACTAGGCTGAGATGAAATTCCTTGTACAAGAATTTCTTTGCAAGCAAACTCTGTTCTCTGGAAAGAAAGCCTCGAATACTTCAGTAGTTACTTTCTAAGTGACTTTGATCAGTGCCACCTGCAGTAGTTAGAAAGCTCTGTGTATCTGTTCCTGGGAGAGATAAAGACAAGTCCAAGTGTCCCTTGAGACTCTGTTTAAGTGTGTTGAGGTCTCAGCTGTGCCCTTCATGTCCTGAGCAGAAAGTTGTGTTCTTCAGTTGTATAAGAACAGCCATGGTACCCTCTGATAGCAAACATATTTCTAGAGGTTATATGATTGCTCAACATTCTTAATCTTGGCTTTCCTTATTTCTGGGTTTTAACTGTTGATAAAGGAACTGATAAGATAAAAAATCCATTGTAGAATGCAGTAACTTTCACCATTTTCTCTCCAGCATACACAGATGAAGTTGTAACAGCTATTAAACAAAGCAGACGGGTAATCATTGTTTTGAGCCCAGCCTATGTCAGCGGACCAAGCATCTTTGAACTGCAGGCAGCAGTGAACTGTGCATTGGAAGATAAAAGAATCAAACTAGTATTAATAAAGTTCCAGGATTTCCAAGAGCCAGAGAATCTGCCTCCAGTAGTGAAGAAAGCACTTCGGATTTTACCAATCGTTACCTGGAAGTCTTCCATTTCTGCTGCTCCACACAAGAAGTTCTGGAAATACATGCATTACCACATGCCAATGAAAACTATGAAGAGGCTGGGAAGTTTCAGCCTGAAGAGCTTATCCCAAAGGTTATTCAGGCTGGTATATTGATAGGAGAAATTTCACAGGGGGATGACATCAGGATCAGAAATGGTAACATGATTGTCAAAGACCTTTTCTATATTGTCCGACCACTGTCAACTGTCACTACAGCCAGCAATAGCTCCCTCCAAAACAGTCAGGAGGACTGAAGTGTCACAGTGCACAGCAAAACTGTGCCACTTCACACAACTGTAAATGTGAGCTATCTCTCATAAATTAATATTTAATTACAATTTTTATTATATTTATCATACCATTTTGTTGTGATTTTGAGACATACAATGTTCTTTGCACTGTATTTCTTTCTGGAATATTTTTACACTTGTTTTCTAGAAAAAGATTAAAAAAAGGGAAATCAAGAGGAAGCTTGCAGTTTAATTTCTGATGCAGTCCAGTGGGACAAAGCCAAAGTTTTCAAATGAGTTACCTCCTCCAGTGCGAACACCAAGAAAATACAGTGGGAGACTACTACAACTGGGTATGCCAAAGGGATTCAGAAAAGAGGGACCACTGCATAGGCTTATGCCAGGCATCTCCATCCTTTCTTCAGTGAGAGGAAGAATTCTACCACTTTTGAAACAATTCACACTCAGGGACACCTGCACCTGATCATTGCTGATCCTGTCTGGTGCTGGTCACTCAATGCCCACTGAACCTGTTGGCATTATAGGTGTGTTGCAGGTGTAAATCAAAGCCCTGGTTGTCACAGCTATTAGACTTCCAGGGTCTCCAAAGTCTTTCCCTTGTAGTCCTCTGGCTGCCAACTCTCCAGAGTTCTTATCACTTGCTGTCAAACCATCTTGCAGCCTGTGTGCGTATGTCTGCATCTGAGTGAAATGCAATGGTCCGTATTAAGCAATCTGAGTAGTATAGCCACTGCTCTGCTGTTCTGCTCACTTCATTCCTCCTTTGAGTTAACAACTTCCTGTTTTATAATGCTAATTGAATATCTCATTTGCCAGATTCCTTGTTGGAAAGGGGTTTCAAGAAACACTGCTGTTAACAGGATCAGTATACTGAAAAAAGAATTCTTTTGCAAGCAGGCTGAGCATTATCTACCTAATGCTATATTGGGTTCAAAGCTTTCATGGGAGGACTGATGGTGCTGTGAGGCTGATGGAAGATGGTTCTTCATGTAGAAGCAGAACATCAAAGGCCATCACTGAGTGTACCACAGAAAATGTTGACATTGCAGCTGCACCTGTATTGGAGATTCGGTTCAGATCATCACAATTTTGATGCAAATTTCCCAGCTGTCACCACATATTGCCTTTTGTTTTTCATTATAGAGCATCACAGTTGCACACACTGGATCCCTTCCGCAGAAAGTCAAGTGGAAGACCTTCTCCATCCATGAAGGGACTTTCAGTCTGTGAGATCAGTTGGTCTGAAGGAATCCCCTCCCGAGTACACACAGGGTGGTTGCAGGGTTCTCAGAACTAGTTGTTTCAGGGTATCACAACTATTCTCCCCATCTGCACTATCTGCACTGTCTTCTAACACAATCAAATCATTACTGAATTTGAGTATTTTGAATAATTTGTCAGTAAATCAAACACACTCAGTTCTAATGCAAGTAACACAGGCTTTAGAAGCTTCTAATAAACAGCACTATGTTTGTACACCCTGTTATCCTCAATATCCTGACCTTTTAAAAAAATGATCCTGAAGAGCAGCTGGATGAGTATAATGTGTCTGCCCAGTAAATGCCTTACTGGTATGAGCAAAATAAATTCCAAATACAGGAAAACTCAAGATCCAGTTTTAGCTAGGTGGTGTGACTCAGACCTTCCTCTTCACGTTGTTATTACCTGCTAAATTACATACACGTTTAAGAGAGGGAGGCCCTCTCCAAACGAGGCTGTAATTTGCGCAGTTCCCCACCAGATGTCCCTACCGCGAGCCCCGCACAGTCTATTTACACACCGACTGGTTTTGTTACCAGGTGCTACAGGACCAGGGAGTAGAGCCAAGTGTGGCGTCCGAGGTGCCGCTGAGCAGGGGAGGCAGCCAGGGAGCGAGGGCAAGAGAGGCAGGCACGAAGCAGGTTTTCCTATCTGCCCAGGCTGCCACCACCTCTCCCAGCTAACGCTGTTCCCTCGTGCTGTGCTTGCTGCCTGAACGGTGAGCATCAAAAGTTTTTTGTTTTGTTTTGTTTGGGTTTTTGGTCTTGTTGGTTTGTTTTGGTTTTTTTTTTTTTTTTTTT
>NW_008238464.1:3059596-3077505 GCF_000691975.1 Corvus brachyrhynchos
TTTTTTTTTTTTTTTTTTTTTTTTTTGGACAGTGGAGAAATCAGAGAGGCTGGATAAATAATGCAGTGGGAAAGTATTTTTTATTCCTCAACAGGGTGATGCTGTGGCCAAGGATTTTCTGGGTCAGAGAAACCTGCACAACCGGTATCTTCATGCAGCTCTAGGTCCGTTTGTAACACAAGGAACGGGACAGGCACATTAGGACTATAAAATGACCTCTAAAAGGCAGATAAAAGAGCCCTGAGAAAGAAGCGGCTGTGGCTGTGGGCAGCGTGAATCAGCAGAAGGGACAGTAGCACACCTTCATGCACCCACTATATGCTAAATCTGTAATAAAGTCGTCACAGCCCAATATGGGCTCTACCACGCTTGCACATGCAAAGCTTTCCAACCTGCTTCTGTTGCTGTTGAGTGTGGCATCCTGCTCTGCTTCTGCTAATGTGGATGAGCCCAGCTTGGGCAAGAGGTCCTTGCCTCACTATGAACCTGATTCCAGTGGTGCTTTTGGTTCCTCACAAGACACAAGGCTACATGTTCTCACACTGGACTATGACTATGTGCAAATTCCCTATGAAGTTACCCTTTGGATCCTCCTTGCCTCTTTTGCAAAAATAGGTAAGTAGAAAATGGGGTCTCGGGTCCTCCTATCTTGGAAAGAAGTTAAAAAAGTACAATGTAACCAAGTAACTTTCATTCATTTTGTAGCTGGGATTGATTTTACAGTGTCTGTTCTCAAAAGAACAACTGTGTTCATTACCATGGCAATGCCAAAATTCCACCTTAAAATGATTCCATCCTACTTCAGTTAACGTATGACCTCTAACCTTCATGTCTCTTGGATTCTGAGTAGTAAGTAGCAACAGATCTCCCTGACACAGTGCTGTCCACTCATTTTTCTAGTCCTTATACATCACAAGATGCTGGAATTTGCAACCTGACACAGCTGCAGAAATCAGTTACACCAGACTGAGAGTTCAAGTGTATTGAATTTTGAGGAGAAAGTGTAAAGAATTCTTCCTTTGTGTGAATAAGAGGAAACATTTCCCTCTGAGTCTTTGTTTTACATATTTGCTCTTTCAAGTTTGTGTGAAAAGTAATACCAGAGGAGAGAGACTGAGAGTCTCTGAGGGTGTGGATCATCAGAGATGCAGGCTAAGTACCTTTTGAATACACACCAATGCATCTAGCTTCTATTAGAGCTCCATGTGGGTATCTGAATGGGAAAAGACAATTCATGGAGCAGTAATTACAGTAGGGACTGCAATTAACGTGGCAAAAAAGCTCATCATACCTTACACATTTTCATAACTGGACTTAAATTATTTTGACCATTCAAAAGTAATGCAGCAATATCAAATAAACGAAGAAGATAGTAATAATGCGAAGAGTTGCACACATAAAATCTCCCTTTTCTTTTGATCTTTCTGTAGGATTTTCAAACATTTCTTTAGAACAGACTCATAGGTGAGACTGATGTTTTTCTGGAGGTGGCCTGAAGATAAACATTTTTCATGTCATAGTCACCCAGCTGACAAAAATCATTACCACTAACCATAATTTGCCAGTTTCATTATAGCTGATGCCCTCAATCCAATTCCAAAAAATGTCTTCACTGATAACATAACAATCAAAATTTTCACAAATAAAATTTGTTATGGCATCAGCAGACTGTGTTAACAGTAAACATATTGACCAAATTCTTTATTTGTCATCCATAAAATCATAGGACTTAACATATGGCACATCTACACAATATTCTTGTTTTGAACAAGAAATAGATACTTTAGAAGAACTGTGTGGTGCCTCCCAGATGGACCTGTTACTTTTACTGTGAGTTTTCAAATAATATTATTTCTGATGAAAAGTGTGGAGCTGTTAATTTCAAATATAATTAGATGAAAGAGTTAGTCAGAATAATCCGGTTACCCAGGGAAGAAGATTTCCAAACTGTTAAAGTTTTCAGTGTTTTATTCAGGTATGATCTTCTTTCTGGATTTCAAGATTTAAGGGTGGAAAAAAGTTCCAAGATCTTAAAAGGCAGAACAATCCCCTTATTCTGGCAGAAGACTTGAAAATGATTTTTTAAATTAAAAGGCGAATGAGTGGATTTATAATATTAACATACTTCTTGATTTAAAAAAAAAAAAAAAGTGTCCTAAAAACCCATTGAAAATTTCATAAAAATATTTTTATATTCCTTTGTGTTTGAAGTCTGATAATTCAAGGATCACAGAAATACAGTCATGGCAGAGCCTTCTAGAGCTGCAAGATGAAATCTGAGCTAGCTTCAAGCATGGGGTCACTGACATTGGATTTAAAGGTTTCTTAGTCTTCCTCATTCTCATTCTTTCAAATTTAAAAAAAATCCTGACATTTGTTGTACAGGCACCTCTCACTCACAATATGATCACACAGTTCCTTGTATAGTGACTAGATGAGCCAGTAGCAGGTGGGAAGTCAGGATTCTTGGAGAATATGTTCCTTCCAAATTGTGGAGGATCTTTTCAAAGAGGTTTCTGCCTTTCCAAAAGTGAAGCTTAAGCTCAGACATGCTCGCTCAGAAATCAGGAGCTGGGCAGCAGGAAAAAAAGAAATTCAGGGTCAAACTCTTGCCCTGCTTTAGTGATAGAAGTGTGGGAATGTTTAGTTTTGAAAGGAAGAGTACTGTCTGTTTTTACCTTCATAATCCTTAGAGCAAAACCTGCCTGGCTGAAGACAAAGTGTTCAAATGGAGGCAAGACAATTGTGTGACATCAGGTAATTTAAACTTGAATAATCTCCAAATGTTTTATTCAAGGTTTCCATATCTATCACCGATTACCAAGACTTATGCCTGAAAGCTGCATCCTGATTGCCATTGGAGCACTAGTAGGAGCAATCATCTTTGCCTCCCATCACAAATCTCCACCAGTGATGAACACTAGTATTTACTTCCTGTATCTCCTTCCCCCTATTGTCCTGGAGGAGGGTTATTTCATGCCAACTCGACCATTTTTTGAAAACTTTGGATCCATTCTTTGGTGGTCTGTTCTGGGAGCTCTGCTAAACTCATTTGGTATTGGCCTCTCCCTCTATGGAGTCTGCCAGATCGAAGCCTTCGGCCTGACTGACCTGAACCTGCTGCAGAACCTGCTCTTTGGCAGCATGATTTCAGCAGTGGATCCCGTGGCAGCTCTGGTAGTTTTTGAAGAAGCCTCCGTTAATGAGCAGCTTTACATGATGATCTTTGGAGAGTCATTGCTAAATGATGGCATAACTGTGGTGAGTTTCTTTCCACTCCTTGTTTTCCCCTCTTTGTACTCATGTGGCTTGCAGGGTTACTGGGCACAGGGCAAGAACAGCTCAAAGGAGATCCTAATACATTATTTATTTTATGAATACTCCACTCAATTGCACACAAGGGATTTTAATATATGCAAAAATTACATCTTATATTACCACTTTCAAAAGCATGTATTTTAGAGCTGCCAGAAGAGGGAAATATGCGTGTGAGATGTGCACTTGCATTCACTGAAGTGAATGGATAAGCTACAGCTGATTTTCCTGGTAGGATCGGTGTAGGACCTTGGAATGTTCTTGACATTGTACAAGCAAATGAATAGAAAACTGTACTGCTTAAAGACTGAAGGCGGCAAGGGTAGAAATACAGGAGACTGCTTTCTCACATACCTGAGAGAGTCCTCTGGAAAAAAATAAAAGGCAAGCCAGATGTGGACAACCTCTAGAGGCTACACTCTGTCCTCCAGCCCTTTCTAGAAATTTCACCAGAGACCTTAGTCAGGAATTCAAAATGCCACTAATATCTTCACACAACTGTTTCTATCAGTAAAAAAATTGACATCTGACAAATGTTTGCCTTTTTTAGCTGTCTTCTCATAAATATCCAGAAACAACGTTTCCTGAATAAGAGAGATTTTGTTTGGTTGATTGGGTTTTTGTTGTTGTTGTTTTTTTCTTTTTAAAAGGTAAAGAGTTTTACAGAGCTCCTTTCGCTAATATTTTTCCCTCTATCTCATTAGTTCTGCTAAAATTGGAGCAACCTGAAATTCTAGCTGTAAGCATAGGTGACAAGAACATTTAAAACATATGTTTTTCAAGGAAGAAATTTCAAGCAGGACGTTTATTGCTCAGAAACCAACAGGACTGCTCATGTGGTACAAGTTAATGGCAGGTTCAGGAGTTTCACTAGATAAGATCTTTACAGAATTTAAATCACAGGAATCTAAACCACGTAAAAACTATTCAGATACTGCTATACATGAGGTACAGCCCAACTCGGACTTGTAAAATCTGTACAGAGTTCACTGCTGAAAGGCTTCATGGGAGAGGTGCAGTTTATGAGTATCGAGAAAAGAAAAAGGAACAAAGTAACTTCTTGCAGCCACAGCCTATTGATCATAAATCCTTCTTCTTGGTGATCAGAGATACAGGGCTGATGTAGAACTAAGGGACAAGTGTAATTTAATTTTCATGCAAACTACATGGGCGCTACAGGTGTAACAGAAAAATCCCCACTGCATCTATTACTTACACTTTTTGGTTTCCTCAAAAACAGACCTCAAAAATGTAATACCTCTTTTTCATACTGGAAGAGCTTGTTTCATGCTTTTTTTTGATGGGCTCGCTACCTTCCCTTTCCTTTTCTCCCAGATGTTTATGGTGCAGGTCCAACTCCTGATGGTATTTACCTGAGCTTCCAGTCAGGATCCTGTTAGAGTACAAATGTGCAGTGACAGAAAGCCTTTTAAAACAGCAGACTTAGGCACTCCTCAGCAGCACTGGGTGTGTTAGTAAATGAGATGAAAGGGATATGTTGGGTCCACCACTGAGAGTTCCCATTGCCCCACACACTCTCATCTTTGGGGCTCATCTCAGAGCAGCTGTGTTGCCATCAGTTTGTCAGCTCCTGCTATTGCATCTCTGTATCAACCACCACTCATCCCCTTTCTGGGCATTTGAGTTTTCAAAATCTCTACCTGGCTTCACGGTTAAGAACACTGAAGTATTTGTCACCTGAATGGAGCCCAGTAGGTGACTTTCCCCTCTCTGATATCCCACTTACTTTTTTCAAGACTTTAAAACTATTTATCTCAGGTGTCTTCTCTTACCATTTCCTTCTCTTTCTCTCTTAACAGTTTCATTTGCTCTAACTGTTTAAAAAAGATAATATCACCAAGATACATTAAGCATACATATCTTTTTATTGTTTTAATACAAATATCCCCTGGTTCTCTCCAGCCAGCTTATCAGCTTGAACATTTTTTCCCTAGCAGGAAAAACTGGTATGAGTTTTGTTGAACTTGTGTGTTACATTTGAGGAAACAATAGCTCTGTCTTCTATATTTAGTTCAATATCCTGGTATATATAAAAAAAATGGCAAAATAACAGACTGTAGAATTAGAATTATAATCTAGAAGTTAGGACTTTGCCTTAAGGGGCTGGGAGAAAAATGGGTAATTTACCCTGTCTACACATTGGTACCTTTTCCTATTCCCCTCAGTAGGGCCATATCTGTGGATGGAACAAGAAGGGTCCAAATCCTGTTAATTGCTTCTTTCCCCACTTACTTCTGAGTGGTCTGCTAGTATCAGAATAGTTCAGACAGCAACAGGTCTGGACCTAGGATTCATCATACATTAGTGGAGTTTCAAAGCCCTGTTCAAAAAAGTGTAGTAAATCCAGTGCAGATCTTATTCAAATCTGAACTCAGGTAGAATACCCTGATTTTGCTGTGTATTTGTGCTTCAGGTATCTGAAGCTCTGCTCCCACATATACACAGATAATTTTGTTTCTAAACAGGAGCTGAGAACCTGTATGCACCAGGAAATGGAATATTCTCTTACTGCTTAGTCTCTGAGGCTTGATTTTAGAAATACTGAGAACACCTATATATCATGCTGTATTCAAAATGAGTGACAGAGACTATATTCTCTAATGGAACACTCTCTGCTTTGTATGCAGCAGAACAGTTAAGTCTAATACATGTTGAAGACCTAAGTAAAATTATTCTTTTATTTGAGGAGACTTGAAACTTCCTCTTTGATGTCACTGAGAAAGACTTTGACCACTGTTTTGGGTGCCAGGAAGGATGATGGAGATATTCTCTGCTCCCACTGTAAAAGTTGTTCCACTGTGCTTACAGTAAAACTAACTACAGTGGTCAGAAATAATTATCAGGGTAGTAAGAAAGAATTATCAAGAAAGTCTGTGTTGCTGGTTAAGGCAGTCAGTTGCGAATCTTTTCTTCCAGTGCTTCTGATGTGGGTGGTATGTGCAGTAATTGTACAGAGACACCTGGAGCATGGAGCAGTCCCTGCGGAGTCCCCTGTGGCAACGGTGTCATGCTCTCTCTTCCTCTCCCTGGCTCTAAGAGCTGCCCAGTGGTACAAAATCCTCTCCAAACAACCCAAAGAATGATGTTCTCAGTCTTGCTACATGACACCACTATCAATCCATCCTTTCTTTTTGTGTGAGCAAAAGCCTCCTAATCTGATTCAGGCTTTCCTAATATGAAAAGAAGTCTAGTATTCCATTTACTGGCATAAACACTGCAATGTAACTTAGCTGATCCTTACTTATATGACACAGTGCATGTTGTGGTACAGAACAATTTACTCCCACAAAGCATGTTACAAAAGAAAAAAGGAAATTATGTCATATTTCCATAGCTTCCATTTTGATGCCAAGTCAGTTAAATCATATAGACACTTTAGGAACTAAAAAAGAGAAAAAAATTTCTTGTTAAGTCATTTGCTGAGAATAACTTTCTTTCTTCATAAGTCAGCAATAGAAGCGTTTATAAAGAATGACAAGTCTTAGGAAGAGGTCAAAGTCTACAAGAAAGGGAAACAGAGAGAAAACAGGCTCTGAAATTAAAAGCTATAAGGTAGTTAGGGTGCGGTTTGCTTACTGTGGAGACATGAACCCTCTTTTCCTTATCTGCCGCTGAAGAGCCAAATTTCATACACTGGCATTAGGAAAAAGTAGTTCTGGGTATTTTCTTAAATGAAATATTTTGTTTGGCTTTGTCTGTCTCCCCGAACTATTAGCAGTGAGCCTCCTGAAGAACAGACTGTGTGACAGCTCAAGGTTATATGTCCCCAGCAGCAATTTAAGATTAGATAGTAGCTGAGCAGTAATTATTATCCTAATGAGCTTGACTCTTCTACCTGCAAATACCTGCTTTAGTCTTCTTAATAACCTTCTGGAATTAACTAGATGAAGAAGAAGGACCAAAGAAAACCATAAAATGCAAATTACTTTGGTCTATTTATTGTTTTTGAACTAATGCTTTAATGCAACATCTTTGGAGAGCTGGTGTCTTTAGTTGTTTATCAAATTCTCTTTGAAACTGAAAGGTCACTTTCATGTGTTACACATGCACTGTAAACAGATCTGACAGGACTTAATATTAACTGATTGTCAACAACCTCTAAGGCCTTTTTATTACTACACCACTCATTACTCTGGAAATTTTCTATTAATTTCTAAAAGATGAATGAAAGTGAAATATGCTTAAAATTTTTCATTAACAGTTTCTGCAGAATAGAAATTATTGATAATAGAAGTATGGTAAAGTTTTCTGCTCTAAAGACATTTTCTTTACAGACCAAATTATAAAATACATTATATAAAATTTTAATTTGAATTCAATTCAATCTTTCTTCTAATCTGATATTTTCTTTTAATTTTTGTAATTTCAAGATTTCTAGTTAAAGTGTGTATAAGTGCAGGGTCCTTAGAACATTTAGAGTGTCACAGTATTTGGTTCTTACTTTGAGATTGTTCTCTGGGGAGGTGATTAAGTGGCATCAAGCTCCAAATATATGATGATAGAGAAGCTTTATTTATCTATCTAGAGACAATATGAAACTGAGGCTACTCCCTTCCCTTCCCTTCCCTTCCCTTCCCTTTGTCAAGTGCTATTGCAAAACATGTAACATTCGTGAGTCCATCCAATGAAGTTTGTCCAGTCTACTGATCCTATAGACAACCTAAATGGGATTTAAATCAAATGGGTGATTCTTAGTCCCTGCCCTGCCCCATCCTGAGTCGGAAGGAGAATGCGGAGGGTAGAGCCTGGGGATGTCAAGGTACATGGCTGGGCTTTTAAATTCTGATACAAAGACCAAAACTTAAATTTACCTTCAGAAAACAAACAAACAAAAGACTAATTTTTTATTATTCAGTGGCATGTGGTCCCACAGTAATTTACTTCTATTCCACAGCCATTTACCCTTCTTTTTTTTCTCTTTTTCAGGACACTTAACAGACTCTTACTTCTGGGACTTGTTAAGAACAATCTGAGATTTCAATTGTTACTTTGCTGATATGTCTAATGCAATTTCAGGCATACAAAGACACAGACACACACAATGTTTCACCTACGAAATGAGTAAACCTGCCAGGTTCAGAAGCATGCCTGACTGCTTTCTTCTTCTTTTCACATGTAGGTTTTATATAACATCTTCATCGCCTTCACCCAGATGCACAGGTATGAAGAAATTGAATCCATCGATATCTTTGCTGGCTTTGCTCGCTTCTTCGTGGTGGGGCTGGGTGGAGTCTTGTTTGGCATTGTATTTGGATTTGTCTCAGCATTCATGACTCGTTTCACCCACAACGTCTCTTCAATCGAACCACTGCTGGTCTTCATGTTCAGCTACCTGTCATACTTGTCTGCTGAAACCCTTTACATCTCTGGCATTTTGGCGTGAGTATTCCTTTCGCCTTTTTGGATGATGTCTTGGAGGAAGTGGCATTGCTTTTTGGTGGTTTGCTCAAGGCTGGTACAACGCAGCCTCAGAGAGGGAGTGGACAGCTTCTTAGATATCTGTAAAATGCAGTGGTAACTAGGAAAATCAAACCCACAGTCAGTGCAGGCACAGGTATGCTACCAAGGAACATTGGTGAAAGTACTGCCAGTTGTGGGTAAAGTGGCCAGTGCTGCCACCATCTGTCTGTGATCTCTGATAAGATCAACAGCAGGAGAGAATGATTTGTTAATACAGCAGTTTATCTGCATTTATTTCTAAGCAGTTTCACAATCAGATTATAAGAGAGACATAAGAGTATGAAAAACATAAGAAAGAACACCTGAGTTCTTTGTGAACTTCAGCTCTAACACAATTTAATGGAACTACATTACATTTGAACAGCATCACTGGGATTGAAACTGGGCAAAACCAGGCGAAAGAGAACATCACCTACCCTTGCATACTTACAGCCATGTATATGAATATTGACAATCATATTTTTTTGTGGTCAGGATAGCTTGATACTGCTGTAATGCTGGGGACATGTTCCTCAAAGTATGTGATGGTGTGGGTGTCTGATGCAGAAAGAAAGCTGGCAGGTTCTTGACTGGAGTAAATTCAGAGAGGATGAGAATTGTGGGAAGGAAAGAGGATGGCAGCAGGAAAGGAGCTGGAAGAGAAAGGAAGGAATAGGGATGGAAGTGAGAGACTTAAGGAGAAAACTGCTGTCAAGTGAGTTTCAAGGATACCACACCAAACAGCCCATCTGCCGGGTAAAGCATAAAGAGATGGGAACCTATGTTGCTAAATGCCCCAGCTGGTGCTGCTGGCTGCCGTAGGCTCAGCGCACAGCTGGTGGGTAGCAGCAGCTTTGCATGGCCTGTACTGGCTCTGAGCTTTCATGATGGGTCTTGGAGGACCTCATGTTCCAGAAAGTGTTTCCCTTTATAGAGGAAAAACCAGTTTAAACTTAACAAGTACAAGCATATGGCTACTGATGACCAGACAGCTGCATGTACTCACCTCAACTTGTGAAGCTGATTTCACAGAATCACAGAATGGTTTGGATTGGAATGGACACTTAAAGGCCATCTAGTCCAATGCCCTGGCAAT
This sequence comes from Corvus brachyrhynchos, assembly GCF_000691975.1. Lineage (NCBI taxonomy): Eukaryota > Metazoa > Chordata > Aves > Passeriformes > Corvidae > Corvus > Corvus brachyrhynchos. Next base: position 3,069,468 of record NW_008238464.1, read on the forward strand.
GTGCAGGGACATCTTCAGCTAGATCAGGTTGTTCAGAGCCCTGTCCAAACTGGCCTTGAACGTTTTCATAGGTGGGACATCCGCCTCCATTCTGGGCAACATGTACCAGTGCTTCACCACTCTCATTGTAAAAAAGTTTTTCCTTATATCTAGTCTAAATCTACCAAAATCTTTTAGTTTAAACCCATTATGCCCTGTCATTTTGCAATAGGTGTGACTAAAAAGTTTGTCCCCATCTTTCTTATAGGCTTCTTTTAAATGTCAAAAGATTGAGATAAGGTGTTCCTGAAACCTTCTCTAGGCTGAAGAATCCCAGGTTGTTCAGGTTCAGAGCAGAATTGCCTTTGTAAAAACAAAGCAGGATGGCTCTGGGAAGCAGTATTTGAATATTTAAACATTAAATAAGTAGTTAGTCAGGATATAGATTATCTTGAACAATTAGACAAAGCAGATGAGCCTTGTGCTATGTTTTGTATATCCAACACGTATACTCAGATTGAGGTGACTGGCAACTTTCTTTGAGCAGGATTAGATCTACTATGCAGTGAGCACTAATACCATATAGACCCTTTCCTACCTGCGCTGCCCAAAATACTGCTTCCCTGCCTGCTCCTTGCACTAGACTACATAGCTCTTTATTTCTTTCACTTCTTATTTTCATTAGAGTTCTGAAATTATTAGTAATATAAGAATGTTAATATAATTGGGATTTATTATTCTTACTGCTTCATTAAGGAAATTATTGCTTGTTTTAGAGATGGGAACTTATTGTCACCTTTCTGAATTATTGAGGATTCATTCATTTTTCACTTGGATCATGAAAGTCTATTATGTATGTGTATCTGAAAGTCAACAGTATTAATCATTAATGCCTAATGGCCTTGTCTTGGAGTGTCCTTGGACATGCTAAATGACTCAGCTCCACCAGGATACCCTTGAGATTTCTTCAGCGGAAATTAAATGAGCAGAAACTAGAGAAAGGTTATTTAATAAAGAGTCATCATTCTCTGAATTCACAAGTTTGGAAAAATGTCATTACAAGAAACCCCAAAAGACTAAAATCATATCAGTAGAAACTAGATAGGTGATGGAATATGTTACTAGCATAGCACTCAATCTGTACTACCTATGGAAATGCAAAGGGGAAAAGGGAATCCCCTTCAGTAGGGCTGATCAAAGACTGCTCCTCCATGTGATTGTCACCAGCATCTGTGCTGGGTGGCTGCTGATTCCTCTGAAACAGGCTCTAGTCTTCATTAACAGTGAAGAAGTGGAAAACATCCCTTTGCTTCTATAGGCACATTCCCCATGCCCTAGGTAACTAAAGGGAGAAGGACACCTTTGTAGGTTAATTGAACTTTCTCCTGCTGTGGTTGGAGAGTCCTGAAGCTTGCCCTGGCACTGCTGATATGGCAGCCAGCTGCTGGGGAGCCATGGGAGCTTTGGCCCTGGCATGGGACTACCATGGTCTGCCGCTACCACCTCACGGGAGAATATCACTAAGAGGCAGGTTATGTCTGTCTAACTGATCCACCTGTAGGCTGGTACAAAACACAACCTGCCTGCTGTTTGAGACAAATATTTGGTGCTTGGTGGCTCCATGTTAGGCATTCAGGATAAAATGGACTTTGAACTGGAATGTGATACCCTCACTTCCTTGTCAGGAAGGTTGATTAGTTTTCTTCCTTTATCCTGCATGTAAAACAGATTTGTAAACCTGAATGAAGATGCTTTTCTATCCTATGAAATAGCTGAAGTTACTGAAAAAAAAAAATGCTCCTTGTTATGATGAAGGTCAGAATCTGGTGATGGAGAGTGCTGGTAATGATGGCTGATGTTGTCCTTAACTGAAAAGAAGAAGGGGTTGTGGCTGATCTCTGATGTTTTGCTTGATACAGGATGACAGCATGTGCAGTGACAATGAAAAAATATGTGGAGGAGAATGTTTCCCAGAATTCTTATACCACAATAAAATATTTCATGAAGATGCTAAGCAGCATCAGTGAGACCCTGATTTTTGTGTTCATGGGAGTGTCTACAGTGGGGAAAAACCATGAATGGAACTGGGCCTTCATTTGCTTCACTCTGCTCTTCTGCCTCATTTGGCGGACACTGAGTAAGTCAGCTTTTGCAGACAACCTTCTCTGCACCTCTGAGATAAACTCTTTGCACAAAGTTGTGTTAAAAAAGCCTGTGGGGCAGGCACAACTTTTTTAACAACAAATTTACTAGGTTTATATTAGTGACAAGAAAAATTCACAAATCTACACACAGAGAAAAGGGGAAAAAAGCCCCACACAAACCTGAATGCCAGTCTCTAAGCACAGACTTTACGTTCAGGTGAAAATTGAATTTTTTAAGCAAAATTAAAATATTATCATGGTTATGCATGTTTAGGTGAAAATGGAATTTGTTAAGCAAAATTAAAATATTATCATGGTTATGCTTATAGAGATGTTTATATCTTAATTTACTATATGCCCTTGGGTAAGTGAGCCTCATAATGATTTCATCACACACTATCATTAACTTACTAATTAGATAATGTATATCATCAAAATTCTAGTACTGTAACACTACAGGTCCTGGGCTGGGAATGCTAGAGATATACAAAAAGAGGGAAGGTGAAAATTAGCACTGATAGATAACTAAAGAGGGACTTACACCACATGTAAGCCAACCACACTATGCTACTGCTCCTCACAAGTCAAGTCGGAAGTTTTAAACTGCCCATGTGAAATGACTCAATTTTGCACATGCTATGTCCCATTCCTGCAAAGGTCTCCTACTCCGGACCTTTGAGACTGGGATTCCTCTAGCATGGGCAAGGCGGTTTATAGATAATGTCAGATGAGTTGTGGGACACAGTTTCTCATCTTCTCCTAATGTCCAGGATGGGTTGAAAGTAATGTTGAAAAGGGAGAAGCAATAAGGAGGCTGGTGGTTGGTGTTCTGGAGGTGGCAGCAGTCCTTGTACACTTCTCTTAAAAGCTGCCCTTGTGGCTTTTAACCAGTTCACTGCAACAGTGGAAGCAGAGAGGCAACACATTGCCAGCTTCTCCCTCATCTACTGGTACTGTCCTGCTAAACTTTCTAGACAACACAAGAAAAGAAGGAATGGTCTGCTGGGTCAGACTAACCCTCTAGTGCTGTCTTCAAGAGACCATGCAGGAGATGCTAATTTTTGTAAGGGTAATTTGTAATTTTAAAGAAAATTAAGAAAATCCAATTATTCTATCTGGTGGCCTTGGAGGAGATATTCCGAACACTGAAATTTAAGCTAACAACATTGGCTAAGTTAGCACTTTAGTTCCTCCATGATTCATTTTTAGTCAAAGGACTATAATGTGGGGAAGAATTCTATATTGGGCACCTGTCACCACCTCCTTCAGCCACCAGCCCCTGTCTATAATCCCTTTAGAGCCAGAGCTGGTGGCTAATGGCACCCTATGGGGCTCAGTACAGAGACCAACATATTTTTAGTCTTCCTTAATGAGCTGGAGGAAGGAATGAAGTGCACACCAAGCGACTTTGTGGCTGACAGAAAACTGCAGGGAGTAGTTAATATTCTGGATGGCTTCCATTCAAAACGACCTGTACAGGCTGAGAAATGGACTGACAGAAGGCTCATGAAGTTCAAGAAGAGCACATGCAAGGACTTGTGTGTTGGAGTAACTTCATACACCCGTATAGGCTTGGAGTCTTGTAAACAGCTCTGCAGAAAAGTCCTGGTCTGATAGACAGCAAGTTGAACACAAGCCAGAATTATGTCCTTATGACAAAGAAGTCGGCCACGTCCTGGGCTACATTAGCAAGTGTGTAGCCAGAAGGTCCAGCAAAATGTTTCTTACTCACTCTTCAGCACTGGTGGAAATGCGTGCTGCCTTCAGCATGCTCTCTCCAGTTCTGGGCTCCCCAGCATATGAAGAACAGGATTGTTCTGGACCAAGTGCAATAGAGGCCACCAACCTGGTCAGAGGCTGGGGAACTGGATGTATGAGGAATTTTTGGGAGTGCTGAGTCTGCAGCCCGGGGAAGATCAGGCACAAGATCTGATTAGCTCTGCTTTGAGTAGGGACTAGAATAGATGAGTAGATGAACTCCAAAGTTATTTTCCAGCCTACAGTACAGATTCAAACATTTGGGACCAGACAAGTGTTGGCATCAAACATCTGAGATTAAAGTCCTATTTCTTAAATCTCTTAGACTGCTTATCCCTCAGTCAAAAAGAATACCAAAGCAGGAAGAAGGTGATGGTTTGACCCACAAAGCCAATATACCTTTCAAGACCTTTGACTTTTAAGTCTGGGAACCCTGGAGGAAGACATTGAACAGAAGAAAATGAGAAAAGGGGAAACCTGTGAAGCTTTGAGTATGTGCATCTGAACAACTTTATTATACAGGGAAGGCACAAGTAGCAAGCAGTACAGGTGATATGATCCCTGTGGGTTGACAGCAAAAAGAAAGTAATTACATATTTTCTTGCTATATCTGGACCAAGCGTGGCCTGTAAATTTTTAAAGGCTTGCTTTCCATTTTGAAATATCCTTCCAATCAAGGGAAAATCAGTGCTCTCCTGATATAAAAGCTGTTTTCCAGCCACATGTCCATCCTTCTCTCAGACACCAAGGGGAGTGCTAGAGCTTTCCAGAGGATGGCCAAAATATTTTCTGCTAAATTTGTGTTTTAAAATGATTACATCATTTTCTCTGAAGCTTGAATAAAGTAAAGAGAATTGGCCTGAGGGTGATACCTCACATATGCCGTTTCAGTCTGAGTACCTGATGTCTAGCATAGTTATAAGTTGCCAAAAAAGCTCTTGCGTAAAGTGGTATTCAGCAACCTACATAACAGGATACTGCTACTGGCTTTACCTCTAATAATCTGAATATATCAGAGACAGCTGTGTAAAATAACACCAGTAATTATCAGTATTTGTCAGCTTTTAAGTCAGTAATTTAATGGTTTCCACATAAATCATAGGATACATATTTCTTATGGAAGATGAAGAAGATTGAGTAAATCAAAGGAACAGCTAAAAGTGCCCTAGAAAGAAAAGTTGCAGTCCTTAGACAGCTTCAGACTCTCTATTAATTTTAAAATTTTATTAAAACTAAAATGAAATTTGAGAAATAAACAAAGAATTAGAGACACAATAAGCCCGAGGATTAAAAATTAAAATGCTATTACTCTTTGTCTTTCAGTGAACCTGTCCACAGGAGTTGTTGGTAAAGCACTGTTCAAACACTTTAGGCAGATTCTGTGCAGAAGGCAGGAAACATCGCAAGGGAAGGCACAGGAAAAACTCTCAACCAGTCATTTTTCTTGTCTCCAGAACATTTTGGAGAAAACTATGGAACATAAATATAGGAAGTAAATATTTTCCCCTAATCTCTCTTCTAAACTGCATTAATGAATTTAAATCCTGAAGCCGTTAGGAACCACAGTATTTTATAGGAGATATTTCACACAAGCCAACTTCAGCAGTTGGTCAAAGAGGAGCTGCAAGAAACCAAAACTGAAAAAAACATGGGCTGTCAACAGCTCCCCAAGCCAAGACATTGTTTTGCTTTTAATATTTAATATTTTCTTTTTCTTCTTGATCAATAATAGCTGCGGATTTTTCCCTTCCTAGGTGTCTTTGCTCTCTTCTACATCAGTAACAAGTTCCGGACATATCCCTTCACCTTCAAAGACCAGCTCATTATTTCTTACAGCGGCCTCCGAGGAGCCAGCAGCTTCTCTCTTGCATTCTTGCTTCCAGTGAATCTCTTCCCCAGAAAAAATCTATTCATCACTGCAACTCTTGTGGTTATATATTTCACTGTGTTCATCCAAGTACGTATATTCCTTAATGGATAACCTTCATGTAATCAAGGTGACTGAAAGCTTCCTAGTTAAATTGTGTTGAATTTACTCTTAGGCTAGGACAAGTTATTGCATTTTAGGGCCAGATTTAGCACTGCACTGTGTAATTAGCCTTCTTAGGGCTTTTAGATATTACAAAAATTCTCTATTGAAAACATGTATCTTCTAAAATATTCAGGGGAGAGGGCACTTGGTGTCCAAAATTGCTTATGTTCATTCCCCATGCATTTCCCGGTGCTTCCAATTTAATAAGTATTTTAACTTTACATTTCAGGGCTGATTCATCCTTTATTAGTGATGTATCTCAAACTGATCAGAAAACAGTATGCCTGTTCTATGATGGATTTTGAATTTTATACTTTTATCTTTGTCTGTGTTGGAGACCAAACACAAATATTTTGAAATCCTTTGTAAAAGCATATTAAAAAAACCCCAAGTTAATAAGTCACATTTTTAAGTAGAGGTGTCTACTTTAGATATTTGGGTTATTCCACCTTGCTTACTGCTGTAGCTGGAAGAACTGAAACTTCTAGAGAATGTGCATCCCATATATTGTATTTTCCAATACCAAGGTCTCAGATCATCTAGGGTGCCAATGGAGCACTATGCACTTATGATAAGAAAGGCACTTAGGTTCCACCAGAATGTTTCAGAAAAAACCAATTTGTTTCTATTTTGCCTTTTAAAATGGTTTTCTGTAGCAGTGCAGTAAAGAAAGAAGAAAATCTGAAAGCTGTTTCTAAGTGAAAAACCCCTGGAATATTTAATACTGAAAATGTTGAAGTAAATGGATTCATTTACCAAAATGAAAAAAGAAAAAGATTGCAAGACCTCACAAAGATAGTATTTTCTTTTAAGTGAGTCCGCTTTTGAAGATGATTGTTAATGAGTCAGTTACTTTACATAATTAGAATATGCCAATAAATATAATCTCACTGAAAAAACCCTTTTTAAACAAAGTTTTTGATTTTTAATTCTCTTCTCTAGCTCTCCATACAAGTAATAGTTCATTTCTGTGCTAAGACACAGCTTTCCTAATTGATTAAAATTATCCTCTTTCACTTTCTTTCTATTTTTGCCTAAAAGATGATTAACAATTCAATTCATTATTCCAAATGCAGGGAATTACAATTGGACCATTGGTCAGATATCTGGATGTTAAAAAGACAAACAAAAAGGAATCTATCAATGAAGAAATTCATGTGAGAGTAAGTTTTTTATATCAGTAGCTGGTATCCCAAAAAGAAGAGAACAGGTATTCCAAAAGAGCTGGGCAGAGCGAGGCACTTGGAAGCCTGGCATTCAGTGGATTTGGACACTCATTACTTTTAAGAATATATGGAGGTAACCCTAGGGGTAATTTTCTAAAATATTGCATCTTATTTATATTCGTATTTACTATCATATTATACTATCACTTCACAAGTGTTGCAGCACAGTAAGTCTCTTATTTACTGGTACTTTGACCATGGGAGGATAGAGACAGAAATGAAATGTTTACAAAATGCACTCACCATCCTTCCCAGCTGGATCAGTCAGAAACATTTTTTGCCAACTTTTGACCATTTCTAGACATACTGAAACCTGAAAAGTCTTTAATCAAGATTTATTGAACTGAGTTGAACCATTGGACTGCGAACTTAGTTTCAAGTTATTCTGAGCAGTGATTTTTTCTCCTCTCAAACATTTACTTCAGTTCTCAAATTACTATTATATAAAATAACAGAAAGTTGCTCTATCTGATTTAACATTATAGAAAAGGTATGTACATTCTTTCATTTCACAACAGGGGATACGTTTGAAATTAACAGAAACGCCGTGCCTTCAAATGAAACACACACAGAGACATTGGCAAAATTAGAGTATCTCAAGTGATTTTGAATTTAAAGTGAATTAAATTCTTACTATTTGAACATTTACACTTAACCTTGCATTTAAAAGCATTCCTTATGACAATATGTCTGTAAAAATTGGCCTTTTTCTGTCTCTATAATGCTAGAAATGCACAAAAAAATTACTGAAAGTAATCATGGTTAGCAATGACCAGTCTCACATCATTCTGCAAATTCCTCAGACACCTTACCAGTCAAGGTGAAAGTGTTGGTACCTGGCCCTGTGCCTCTCCCAGGAAGGTCACACATGCAGAGGGGAAACCTGGTTGACAGAACCA
>NW_008238464.1:3077517-3090617 GCF_000691975.1 Corvus brachyrhynchos
GTTCAGCAGACAAAAAGGACCAGGCAATTTTTTGCCTCCATCAAAAAAAAGCCAAGCTGCCACAGTGGGATCTTTGCCTTGATTTTTAGAGAAATGTAGGTTCTTTCAGAATTAACTTACATGCTCCAATAACAAAATAAATCTCAAAATCATGTCAGCAAGTGCGTATATGTGGTAACATTCTTTTTTCACAATGGCCACTTAAAATTTTTCAATTTTTTTTTCTACAGTTGATGGATCATTTGAAGGCTGGTATTGAAGACATATGTGGACATTGGAGTCATTATCAGCTGAGAGATAAGTAAGTATCCCTTACTGCAGTCTAATATAATAAAATATCTATCATGTAAAATATTGTAGGTAAATAGAATAGAAAATTAAAATGCTGGGGTCATGTGCCATATCTCTTTTTTAAAAAGTGAACTCCTGAGTAACCATTAACTCTTGAGAGTCCAGTGCTCATACATTGCCTGCTAAATTCAATCTGCACAAGCAGAAAATAAGCCTTCAGAAAGAAAAACATGGCATGGGAACTCATGCTGCAGACAGCAGCCTGTGTACGTAGCTTTGGTATAAATCTAGGATCCTGGGCAATGCTTCTTTAACTCTGGATTTAGAACATAAGCTACATATGGTGTCAATGCCACACTGACTTTTGCTGTGAGCCTCCATAGCAAATAGGATCCCTTGCTGGTGAGTAGATATTCAGTAATAATCAGTCACCTGTCCTTACAGGTCTTTGCATTCAGTAATATCTAAAATAAGAGTGCTGAAGGGATTGTTTGAATTTAACCATCCAGTAACATAAGCAGATACTCTCGAGCTAGTGCTCACTCAGAAATGCAGGGCCCACCTTGTCTCTTCCATAAGCAGGATGAGGTGGTTTTGTGAAGCTTTGTGGCTCTTCCAAGCACTGTCCAGAAGAGATGAATGTGCTGTTCCCTCTACCTTTTCCCTAAGGGAGCCCTGTGGACATGTGTGGTGTGGCCACCACCAGAGCATGTGAAGGGAAGTAGGGGAAAGACTGATTTTTCTTTCCCCCAAACATCTTATTAGGATCCTGTGGGCTAAAAGTTATCCCTCGTTATCCTAGCTATGCCCAGACTTCCGTGCTGGAATCCTGTCTGACCTTTCAGTACTGGACTCCAGTAACCCAGCCAAGGGTGTCTGCTGGGACACGTGGCAAGTCCTTTCATGACTGGATTTCTCCCTGTGGAAACCAGGAATTAACAGTGGGAAGAGGATGACTAGTTTGCACCCAATTCTTGTCCCAGTGGGGAGTAACAATATAATGTACTAGGGCAAACCCCAAAAATAAAAATACCTTTTTGGCTCTGACAGTCCAGAGATAGCTTTAGGACATCCATCTGCTGGGACCACATCACTGTCTGTGCAGTCAATAAACGGAACAAATCTCTGTTGGAGCAGTAAATCCATTGAAATAGCTGCATTTACACATACCTGTGAGTAAATGCTATCTCTTTGTCTCACATCTACCTGATAGCTCTGAAAAGAGAATTTTGCCCAAACTAGCCATAAATGTAGTATTTTGGTTCACAGACAGATTCAAAAAACACACTGTGTCTGAAGACATTTAATGTAAGAAGATTATATGAAAAATAATCCCTAAACCTATCTATGCAACTTTAAAGTTGTGTATCAGAATTAATTACCTAAGTGATGACAATCCAGGAGGCTTTCTGTTACACAGAAAAACATTAAGAGCTCTAATCCCCGTGCAAACATTTGTGTCCCTACCTCTGCTACTAATGAATAAAAAATGGCCTTTGCTAAGGAAAAAAATATACAAATGCTGTAGTACTTTTCCCAGCATTGTGGAGCACCTTACCTTGCTGTGGTAAACTGTTCCTTTGAAAGAAACAGAACTGTTGCTCTGCTGAAAATCTACTGTTGTTCTGCTAAATGTCTGCCTGAAAGCACGTACCTGTTCCAAGACACACACACACATTCGCATTCAAATTATGCCACACATTAGCGATATTTTACAATCTGCAGCATGCAAGCACATGGTATTTTGGGGTCCTTTCAATTTCTCTGTTATTCAGAGTACAAAGAAATGTATTTTCTCCGCTCTAATTGTCAGGATTCAAAATTATCAGCAATGTAATGGGCCCTAACTACTGTAACTGCTGGGCCACTTAGAGCCTCATTGGTGACTGGCTGAATAGGCCAGGATTACAGTAAGAGCAGCTGCTGCTGTTATGCCCTACTATAATACAACATTTGTACAAAAGCCTGGAGACTGCCCATATTCTTTTCTGACAAATGTGGCAGTGTAATATGCAAACATACATGCAGCCCTCTTTTTTGCTCTGATTGCAGCTTGTTTCTTTCTTTTGTCTAGCGGGCTCTGCAATCTCTGCGGACCAGTAGACTATGCCAAATATCCCCCTAAAAGTCTCTGCTCACCAGGCCTTCAGGAGTCCACAGGTGCCTCTAATTTGTATTCAGCTTCCACCACTGAATTGTAGATGTGTGCATTTGAATGAAGATCAGCTTGTACTACAGAAATGAAAACATATTTCCTTTTTTACCCTTTGATTTTGTTATCTCTTTTGCAGATTTAAGAAGTTTGACAATAAGTATTTGAAGAAAATTTTAATTCGGGAACACCAGCCCAAATCCAGCCTTGTGTCATTGTACAAAAAGATGGAGATAAAACTGGCCATTGAGATGGCTGAGAGTGGCATGAAAATTTCAAAATCATCCTCTACTTCTTTACAGTGAGTACCAACCTCCCAACCCTTTGCAGAGTAGGGGCTGGAAAGAACGGGACAAAAATGAGGAAGTACCCAAGGTACTCCATGACTTCAATTGAAATATAAGCAAAAAGAAGACAGTTATGAGAAGAGCAGGTGCAATTTGGTGTTTGTCATATTTGCACTTCGCTCAGAGAGTGAAAATTAAATCCATGGACATTTTCTCTGTTTCTTTTCGATGATGGGCACTCCTGAACCATGAGTCAGGTACAGAAGCCACTCCAGTTGCTTTAAATCACAGTAGTGACCCAAGACAGATGTACTTATCGCTTACCTGGCCAGTGGGTTTCGTTAATCCCTGCCAGGTGCTGAGAGACCTGCATACTGCTCCTGACTCCATTATCCCAACCATGAATTTTTTTCTGAGAGCAGATTTCTTTGTAGCATTTGCAATTTTTGCAACTCCAGTTTGCAAACCTGTAACCATCTTGCCATATTTTGGTATTTCCCAAACAAACAATTTTGTCCAATTAAACACTGAGAGCAGCCTGCCAAGAAGGACTTGAAAATGCTTCTGGTGGAAATGCTGGACATGAACTATCAACGTGGACTTGCAGCCCAGAAAGACAAACCATATCCTGCATCAAAAGTAGCATGGCCAGCAGGTTGAGGGAGGGGATTCTCTCCTGCTGCTCTGTCCTTGTGAGACTCTACAGTACTATGTCCAGCTTTGGGATCCTCAGTACAGGAAAGACATGGACCTGTTGGAGCAGGTCCAGAGGAGTGCCACAAAGCAGGCTGAAGAGCCTCTCTTACGAGACAATGCTGAGACAGTTTGGGCTGTTTAACCTGGAGAAGAGAAGGCCCTGGGAAAACTTGATTGTAACTTTTCAGTACTTAAAGAGGGCTTACAAGAAAGATGGGGACAGGCCTTTTAGGAGGCTTTGTAGCAACAGGACTAGGAGAAGGTAGATTCAGACTAGGTACAAGAACTTTCTTAGGATGAGGGTGGTGAAAATCTGGAACAGGTTGCTCTGGGAGGTGGTAGATGCCTCATCCTGGGAAACATTCAAGGTTGGATGTGATGGGGTTTTGAACAACCTGACAAGAGTTGAGGATGTCCCTGCTCATTGTGGTGGGTTTGGAACCAGATGCAAGCCATTCTACGATTCTATCAAACAGTAATGCAAGTTGGTATCAGACTGACCAGGGGACAAAACTGGTGGGATCTCCAGAGGGAACGGAGGGAACTACCCTCTAGGAGAAGAGTCTGCACAAATCTTCCCTCCTGCACACCATAACTGACATGCATGTATTTATCCTCACCTTGCATCACACTGTCCAGAGTACAGGTACTGCTGAAGGCACTTGCCTCCACAAATTCTTTCCCAGGCTCTTGCTGCCCACTGTTGCTGTTGCCTGCTCTTCCCTGTTGCATCCTTAAACCGCTCTCCATTTTGCAGCAGCCTCTGGGAGGGTCCAGCATATTATTTTTTTTGAATGATGATCTCTGCCAATAAGAGAAAATCCAAATACCAACTGGATATTAAATTAAAATCTCTCTTGAAACTTTGGCTTAATCATGTCAAGATCAATCTGCTTTCTTGTACTGATGTCAGCACGCAGTGTAAGACCTAGCCCTTTTCTCTCTAAATTATTCTTTGGTGAATGGATGATATTAAAAAAACCTGCATGTATGTCAGGCTCCTTTCTGTCTGCTGTAATCCCTTAACCATTCTGAGCCAAGAGAAAATGTGCAAGGTTGTTAGACAATCCATGGCAGTCAAACCACATCCCTCTTCTTTTCCCAAGGGAGAGATAAAAGAAGAAAAATTGCTCCATCAGAGTTCAGAAATTCTCTCCTGAGCTGAGAATTTAGATTGAAAAATACTCTTTAATAAACAGCTGATATAATGGACTAATTTTTGCTGTCTCTACTCTGGCTATAATTGAATTTTACTATGCTTCATCCTCTGATGAGAAAGCCTTTATAAAAATGAAGTGTCAACTTCAAAAAAGCAGCCTGTGGCTCAAAACCATTCTGATCTTGCAGGCTGTGAGAGTTCTAGGAAAATACACGTTTTCCCACCTCTGTTCATTGATAAGTGTCTGCTGTTGAGCACTGCAGGAGACAAGATATTGAGCTAGCTGGACCTTTGGTCTGAGCCAACACAGCAGTTCCTGTTGCCATTCCTCACAGAAATTAAATGAACCTGTGTAAAAGGTTTCTAAGTGTATTTATAAATTGTCTGATTGATATAATTGAGACAGTGTGTACCCAAAGTCCCTGTCTTCAGGGAGGATACAAAACTCTGGCCATGAACAAGAGGAGATTTGAAATAAAATTCCAATGTATGGCAAGTAAAGCATTATTAGCAGTGTCAGAGTAGTGAGAAAACTGTCACTCACACTTCTGATCAGTTTTGCAGCCTTTATGCACACAAAGAGATTTACTTTATAAGAATCAAAGCAGATCTCCAAGACTGTGGATTAGCAGAATTGCATTCATGCTGGTGTGATTCCTGCAGGTGGAGTGGGTGTCCAATTCACAGTATTTCCAGTGCAGAGTGAAAAAATTTGCCCATGGATTGTGCAACAAAAAATCCACATTTGAATGAAAGCAGAGCATTTGGTTATGATGTTTTGGAGAATATAAGCCTTATAAATAAGGATGGAAATGGCAAAAGCAGAGTCTAGGAGATATTCTCAAAACTGTGGGTTTATGGCTGTTTTTTGTAGGAAATTGTAGGAAATATGACCATTAGAGAAAAAGATGGTTTGATACTGAGTTTACTTAATGTTGGCTTCATATTGGTGCAATGTTGGCTTTGGTAAATCTTAAAACATATCAATACAGTACAGATCAGAACCAAGTGTGTTGTCATTTGTGGTAGTACAGTTATGAGAGAGCTGTGCCCAATAATGTTATTCCTTCACAGGACTAGTGAAGATTAATGGAGAGTTTACAAAGTCCAAAATTTTAGATATAATATGAAAAATAGTATTACACAGATTGTGCAAGCATCAATGTATCAAGTATCAACTATCTGCATATCTAAGGAAGGAAGATATACTGTCATGGCTATCATTACAGAGAGACAGTTTTCATGGTGTATTATAATTTTTTTCATCACATATATATATCCTGTGCTATTCTTTGTTGTAACATGTTGGAAGATTCAATAAGAACAAAGAAATTGTTTCAATAAGGATTACTTCACATGTTCGGTAACATACCGAACATATTTGGGGTTTTTTGAAAGTCCTTTCTTAAGGTATTGCAAAATGTAAAAGCAATCTATTCCTTATTACCATATATATGCATTGTTATCAGTTGGGTAGGTTAATATCCAATCCCATGAAAGGAATGACTGTTTTTTATTTGTGCTCCAGAACAATATAGATTATCTTCATGCTATTTGTTCTCTTGTTACCCCAGCTGAACTGAAACTCAAGGAGTTTTATTTATTCTATTTAATTCACTTCAAGAGTGAAATAATAAGCTTTTAAATGACTTAGAACTGGCTACTTCTGTGCTGGCATGTGGAGAAAGTCAGGTATGCAGCTGGAAAAGTAAAGAGAGAATCTGGTGTCTCCACAGCGGAGTCAAGCTTTTCCCTGTTTAGATCCTTTCCCATATTTATGCCCAACCGTAAGGGATAAAGACCCTGTGGACACATTCAGTGAAGCACAAAGCAGGGAGGCAGTTGTTCCCTGTGATGTCAAAGCCACCTGCAGCAACTATTCCAGTTCCATTTGCATTACACAAATGAGCCAAGCCTGTATTTTAGAGACCAATACTTGTTGACAGTCCCCAGGGTTTGTGTTTGTGTGTACTTTCCCAGGTATACCTAGGGTCTCCCTGTTGTCCAAAGGGACATCAGATGGGGGCTGCTGATGGCAGGGAGTCTGGATTCCTTGCTGTGGAAGGCAGGATACATGGGCTGAACCCCAGTCTGAGACACACCACACCCAGCTGGAGTAAAGGTGCAGTACACCCAAGCCTTATGTAGCATCCCTGGATCCTCTCAGTGTTATCTCTGGGAAATGAAAGCGAATGAAAAGGGAACCAACCAACCCATGCACCCACCCACCCAGCCAGCCTGGAATTGGGCAGCGCTGAAGGTCTTTTTTTCCTAATGGTAACTAAATAACTTTGTTGTTGCTACAATTGTTGAGACTTGATGAATATCAATTAAATATTTGTTGGGAAGTATTTGTCAGGGACAAGATAAGATTCCTTGTCAAATCCAGAAAGGCAGTCCTTTTCTGTCACACTGACTTGCCAGCAGCTCAGTGGCAGACTCATGGGTCTCTCATGCTTCAGTGAGGTCCTTAACCTCTTGCTTATCCCAGTCCTAGTTCTGATACTATACCTTAGTCTGTTGTTAATTTCTCTCTGGTTTTACTTCACAAAAAAAAAAATGTCAGATCTCAGTTTTAGTCTGATGGCAGAATGAAAACACATCCCGAAACCTTGAAACATATTAGGAATTAACTCTTATATTCCAGAGGCTTTGGACAGGGCCAGGGCACCAGGGATCACTGTCTACTTGATGGTGAGAGGCAGTAAAATATAGAATTGAGGCAGTTCAGGTCGGTCCTAAAAGTTTTCAAGATGTTCATGTTAGATTATAGAACAAAACAGTGGTAATATTGTTAAACTAGATGTAATTGCAAATTCCAGCCTTTTTCCTATGTTTACATCATAATCTCAGTTTAGCTTGAGATCCATCTTCCTTTGCCATTAAAAGTTTTAAATTTATTTTAGAGGAAGTATGAGATAGACACACACAAATCTTTGGCAATACTGTACATTGATCATCATCAATTTTTTAATTGCACAATTTACAGACATCACTTTAGGACAACAGCTGAAAACAAACACTTGCAATCACTTTTTTTTTTTTTTTTTAAGAGGCAAGAAAACAACATGGAGAAAGGAAAAAATCAGAAACAACTAGATGAACCCAGACTGATTCATCCTGGATGATCACTATCTATTTCCCTTTCTTTTCCTGGGAGTTCATCTGAACACTACCTCTCACAGTGATTGACTGATGCAGTGAAACCCGATAACATTTCACCGCAGCCCTCCTCCACTGTTTTGCTAGTGAAAAAACCAGGCAGCTACAAGTGACTGTGGGCTTGTCAAAGTTTTTTAAAAACACAGTCTTTTAGCTACTTCTTTCATTTCAAATGGAGAAACACTTTCAGTAGCAAGGAAACTCTATATGTGCTCCTCACCACAGGGCAGGTCTCTCAGGCTTCACAATTGGCATACTCTTTCATTCTTAAGGATTTTCTTCACTTTCTCAAAGGAGTAAAAATCAGTAAGATGACAAGGCCCAGACTGCTAGACCATGCTGAGGTCTTTATTCAGACAGAGGAGGGAACTTTCAGTGCTTTCTTGAGCTGGCTATGACCTAATCTAATCCTTAAATAGGAACTTCTTTATGGAGAAAGAAGTTCTTATTTAAGAAAGAAGAGTTTCTTCTGCCAGCTGTATGACGACTTAGGGCCCAATTTGACTACCCACTGTATGGATAAAACCCATGAAAGAGCAAAATTTGACCTTTTTTTTGTTCATCTTTGGATGATTTCCAGGTATTGCTGGTCACTGAAAGGCTCTTCATATCCTTCTGTTCTAGCACTAAAAATAGACTGTGCATTATTTAATGGTATTAGTATTTAATCAGCTCATTAATATCGTATTTAATTTTCCCTTTTATTTACAGGAGCAGCAGGAACCAGCGTGCGCACAGGCTGTCCCCCGCAGAGGTGGAGTCCATGAGAGATGTCCTGGCACACAACCTGTACCAAGTGCGACAAAGGGTGTGTGAGCCACCGGCTGTCGCGCTCTGTTTGCAGACCCGCAGCTCTTGTTTGCCCTCCCCGTGCCGGGGCACCTGCTGGGAGCTGGGAGCCCGCAGCCGCTCCCAGCCGACCGGGGAGGGCAAGCAGGGAAGAACCCCGGGCTTGGGCACTGATCTGGGTGGAATAAATGAAAGCTGGGGCTTTTTTTTTTCCCATCGGCTTCACCCTGACGGCAGCGAGAAAAGTCAGGAAAATCTATGAATGAGCTGTAGAGGTCAGGCTTCCCTCGCTGCACAGCTGTCTGGATGGGAAGCCGCCTTCTCTTGGCTCCCCGGGCTCCCGGGAGGGCAGCCTGGCTGTGGGAGGCAGGGCTGGCAGGGCTCTGGCAGCAGCGAAACTCCGCTGCGGGGGCGGGCGGACCAGCGCCGGCAAACACTGCGCAGCCCTGCGTGGGAGCGGCATTTACCCGCGCCAGAGGAGGAAAAAAACGAAGGAAAAAAATTTCCACGTCCTCCGGAGCTTCATTTTACACATTTAAGTGTTTTGGTTTTTTTTTCTCTGTAAAAATGGTGTGATAATACCTCAGCAGGGATTTGTTTTGCAGAAATTTGCACTGACCCTGACGCAGCCCAGGGTATGGTATCTACTTAATCCAGTCTTGGGCACTGAATAGACAACTGAGTGCTCGCCCACAGCAATGAGTGGTAGAGGATGTATTAGAGTAACCTTGAAATTATGCTGATAAACAGGGCTAACTCATGTAACACACGTGTACTAGAAAATGGTAGGGCCTGCTCATTTAAATGTGGCATTATTAGTATGTTATTCATTCCTAACGTTGTTTGATTTGCCATGGCTAATTATCCTTATGATATTAATTTCTTATCTTACGAGCGACAATTTGCATATATAGTTAGCTTACTGAAATGAACTCTCCCTCTTCAAAATCAATTACATTAATGGCTATTTTTGCCAGTCATTTCCTGTGTAGTATTGACAATGCTGTGCTTTTGGAAATGAAAGATCGAGAGAAAAATAAGGCCACTTCTACTACTTTTTTTCAGCTCTGAAAAGCTCTGGCTTAGCAGACCAGCTTTACAAGCAGCCTTGCACATGAAACTAAGATCAGATTCTACTTCTTAAGAGCATTTATAAATTTCGAAGAATTTTTCTCTTTAAGGCAGATAATTATTTCCTTCATTTCACTAGATATATGCAATAAACTAAAAAGCTTGTCTTAAATGATGCTCAGTTTTAGGGTAATATTAATTTGTAGTTTGTCCAAGTATGGAAAGGTAACTCAGCTGTACATCTCATTCTGGAGATACATTCTTTGTTCCTGAGTGCATCTGAAGCTTGCTCCATGCTCAGTAGCATTAGTACCAAAGCTCAGAGCTGAGTTCACCAGTTATCTCTTTCTTGGGACCTGCATCATATCTGTAGCTCCCAAATGTGTGATGAGAAGAGAGATGACAAAGAGATGACAAGCCCAGATGAAAATAACCTTCTTAGGCAGGTGTATTTTATATACCTGCACTATGAGCAGGAAAGAGGCTATCAAAAATGGCATCAAAATGCAGCCCTTGAGGTCTGAGACTTAGAGCTGTGTTCGTGCTTCCTCGCATCTTGCTCTGGCAGTGAGGTTTGTGCATGGCTGCATTTTGCCATGAGATACCAGAGAGCTCTGTGGTGAGCTGGTGACTGAGCTGAGGCAGATGTCCCCTTGGCCCTGTGATTGACCAGACTGATTAACATTGCAAATGCAAGAGAAATGAGCTGGGTGCATTTTCTGTTTCAGGCACCAGCATACAACCGGCACAATCTACCTACTAACACAAGTGAGAAACAAGCGCAAGAAATCCTCATCCGTCGGGAACACAGCCTGAGGCAAAGTTGCAGGAAGGGAAACAGCTTGCCTTGGGGTAGACCGGTACCTGTTATCTATCTGCTATTTATGTAAAATTGCCTCTGCTTCTCTGCAAGTATGGAAAGACACCCATTTTTATGTGCTCTTTGCTATAATTAAAATGGATATTTCCCCCGGTATGCTCATGCAGCACCTAAGAAGAAAGAGCTTCACTTAGCATGTGAACAGCAAAGTTTTCATGTCTGATCTCTATACATTGGTCAGAAATCATCTACTCTGGCTGCTTGTGGTAAAATAATGTAACTTGCATTGATTTTGCATGTGCAAAGTATAGTGTAATCAAAAAAGGCCTGATGCAAAGTGTCTGGCACATTGAAGATTTGGGCTCTCAATCAGTGAGAGATTTGTCTGACCAAAGGTAGGCATTGAACAGCACAGACATTTACAGCTGAGATAATCATGGCTAAGGAAGAGAAATAAGTTCTTTTTGGATACATGATTTGTATTTAAATTTTTCACCTGAAATAAGAAAGGTTTATCTTAGAAGAACATGTTTTTCTCCACTGATGGTAAAAAAACCCTATGACTATTATATCAGACAGACATTCTCACTGGAGCTGACGTTGAGTTCAACCATCCAAATTAACCATTGATCATACCTCTCAAAATCTGGCTGTAAAGGTGCAGCATATTACCATCCCTCTTTACTGTTTCACCAAGTAAGTGCCAAGTGGAGGCAACCACGGGCACTGAACACACTTCTGTCTCCTACACAGGTTAACACCAGGGAAGTACGCTACCTCTCCTTGCCTCAGGGTCCACGCCAGTCCACTAGAAGGAAAGCCAGGCATGTTACTTTTACAGGTAATGGAAACACTTTACTCTGTATCCTACTCCAGCAGCAAAAGAAACTTGGCCAGTTGTTTGGTGGATTTAACAGTACTACGTGAATACTCCCATGGAAGTCCATGGCCTCTTTAAATGAGCTACACCCTTCTCTCCTTTCTGTTTTATCTGTGTTGTTTATATGATCATTACTGCAGCAGTTTCTGTTTTGTTCCAGCACCTCCTACTTTTCTCTTTTTCCTTCCTGAACAAACATTCCTGTGATCCCTGCAATTCCACCTGGCCAAGACCAAGAACACAAATTATGTGTTCCCCGCAGCCCCACAGACAAAACTGTATGCAAAATTATTGTGAGTTGCTGAACCTGTAGCCCAGTCCAGGTGAGACTGATGGAGCTCCATGCCCCCAGGTCCTGCAGGTACCAAGACTGAGCAGGTATTCCCAATGCACAGCCCCACACCAAAATTCAGTGCACGTGTACACACAGCTAGACACAGAGAGCAGCACAGACATGGCACAGTGCTCACACAAATGCAAACAGCACTGATGGCGTCATCCTTGTCCCCTCTCTGGCTGATGAGGCTGACAGACTGTTAGTGAAAAATTATAAATACATACATGCTATCTGAATCCCCAGCAACTGGCCTGACATACATGCTTCTCTCAGTAGCTGGCCCTGGACCTTCCATCTGCACATTTGGTGGCACTTGGGCATGTAATCCCCTGGGGACACAGCCCCATAACAGCTGCTGGTACGCAGCCCTACACATACGCACACACATGCACACAGAGACATGGTCTTCACTCCATATATTGTAGGACCCTCCAGTAGCTGGCCTTGGACAGCCAGTCTTCCCTGGAGCAGCTTCCTGGATCCCCTGGTCTCCTCTCCTCACACACAGGGACACACACATGCAAACCTCTCTTTGGTACCCAGTCCAGATTATGGCCTTACTAGTAGCCAACCACAGATCCCATGGTCTCTTCAGTCACTGCTCTGGACCTTGTGTTTCTTCCAGTAGTCAGCTTACAGACCTTCTGCCCTCCTCAGTCTTTGTTCCAAACTCGTGGTTGCTCCAATAGGCAGTTCCCAAGCCTCTTATCCTACTTAATGGCTACTCTGGCTTGATGATTGCCAGCAATTTTGCACTGACAGATGCATCCCAGTCCCTCCAGTTGCTGGCACTCAGCCCTCCACACACACAAGCACACAGTATAGGGAGCTGCTAATAGAGGAACACAGTCAGAAGTGCAGTCAAATGAAAAAAACAGGATAAACTGTGTGGATCAAGTGCAGGGCATTACTGGACACATGTACTGACTGGCCCTTTTTATCCTCCTTTTCCTTTATTTTCCTGCACTAGTTTCTCCCTGGACTTCCCAAGATTCTTCCTTTCACTGTCATTGGTTCTTGCCTTAAACACTCCATCCTAAGTCCTGTATGGGCACCCACACATGACGACAGCAAAATGGAAACCAATAGGATCTACTCAGAGGGGAAAATAAATGTTACTCAAGGGGATTTTTGTTGTCCTTTTTGTCAGGGCATCATCACAGGAGATATGTGTCTTTCTAAAAGATTTAAAGTGTTCCACACAGCAGTCTCAGACCTAAAATCACTGCAGACACTTTCAAGGGACCAAATGCTGCTATAGGAGGTAGGCATATTATTTTAGTGGGGAGAGAGCTAAATCCTGAAGCAATGAATGGAGGTACTTTTTTACTATTAGATAGGCCTGAATTTGAGCCCTGCCTTGTGATCTATGCAAATAAATAGACTTTTTGGTCCAGCTTCTGGTCCCATCTTAGGGCCATTGTGTAGCATTAACACCATTTTAGGTGTCTTCAGC
>NW_008238464.1:3090704-3101110 GCF_000691975.1 Corvus brachyrhynchos
AAAAGCCACCCTAAAGTCCTCTCATAAACTCTTGGGATGAGATGAATTGCACTTGGAAAATAAAAAGAGAAGTACTCAGTATGAAGGGAATTAGAGTGACAACCTCATATATGCACATATGCATTTGCAGAGATAAATGTCATCTCTTCTGTCTATGCCTGGGAGACCTTCTGGAAAAAGCATCCTCCAGCAAGCTTGGTTTAGCTCTTATATATAGCGTGTGCAGAAAGTTTAGTAACTAAGAGGCCAGAAATGACCACAATTAGATCCTTAAGTCACCTATCAGCTCTTTTTGCCACTCATAAATGAATTGTCCAGAGAGGTTGTTGTTGCCCAGCCAAGTTATGGACTCCCCATCCCTGGAGGTGCTCATTAGTAAGCTGAATGGGACTGAGAACCTGGTCTAGTGGAAGGTTTCCTGTTCATGGAAGGGGGCCTGGAAGTAAGGGATCTTAAGGGTCCCTTCCAACCCTAACCAGTCTATGATTCTATGAATTATTTCTTTGGCAATATATATCATTCATACTTTGAAGAAGTAATGCTCCCAAAGGGCTAGGTAGAAGCCCTTGAAATCTGAGAAATCCTATCCTGCTTAGGGTGTAGTATGTCCACGTGGCATATGAGCAGCAGTGCTTTACTGTGCCAACTGTGAAATAAATATTAGCTTACAATAATGTAATAATTATGGATCTGCAATAATTTGTTAAATTTTGACTCAGTGACCATATGCAATACATGTGCACTTTAACTGTAGCAGGATTTGGACTAATTTTATTGTTCATAGACTTTTGTGCTTACATCCCAGAACCTCCTACTTAGATTGTTAGCTGTTTCTTACATTAACTACTTTGCTACTGTGTAGTTAGACTAAAAGTGGCTTAAGAAAAGTGAAAAGGTATATTCTATAAACTCAACAGGATGAGAATGCCAGTTATTGGCTTATTGCAGGCAAATTTTCACAATGTACTTACGGCAAAGCAAGCTGGTAGCATAGATCTGAGACATCTAAAGAAATCAAAGCACCCCTGGTTTCAGATGAAACCCTTCTCTTCCCTCTTCTTAGTCACAGGACACTGGTAAACTTGATTTTTAATGGACTAGAGTTTTCTTTGTCACTGTGGGTTTCAAAATGCTTTATACCTTGGCACGAGGTATACTTGTGAAATTTGAGGAAAATTCAAATTACATAAAGGAACATTCTTGCATTTCACTCTTGCCCTTCACCCTTGCAGTGAAGGCACAGGGCAGGTGTGTGAGACACCAAAAGGTAGCTGAATGTGCTTATCCTCTGGGGTTTCAGAGCTGAGATAAGATAAATAAAATATTTTAAACATCAGCTTTGAGATGAAAATTAAAAATTAGGGCTATTTTTAGTTCTTGACTTCTCCCTTATTCTATAGTAATCATTTAAAATGCTTCAGTTCCAGGGTATTATATTGTATTGAATACCCTTTATCTCTCCTTGCCAATACCATGGCATTTCTCTTTTCTCTAAAAAATGTGTTATTTGTCTATTTTTCTTTAGATCAGCATAGAAGTGGCTCTGATGCTGCGTTCCCATTAGTGTCGAGATCCCAGCCCCGACTACGGCCACTGGAGTCCAAGCACCGCCAAGAACTGATTCCAATGGCACACTTGGGTAGAGGAGCAGCTCCATCCAATCTGCCAGGTCAAAGAGGAAATTCAAGTGGCCGTCATCGCTTCACCAGAGCAGACAATCTAGCTCCAATGCCAAAGGCTCGGTTTGCTGTCAGAGAAGTAGAAGAGTATGAGTCAGAAGAAGAGACAGAAATGATGGCACCAGCAAGGCCATTAGTTATATGAGGAGCAGAGAAGATCAGTGTTTGCACCTCTAGGGCCCCTCATACACTGCTTCAAAAGAAATAACAAAGCTCTTATACAGCCCAAAGTATGATTTTCCTCTGGGGACCAGCGTACTTGTTCTCATATCACTTTCAAGAGCTGTATTAAGGTACTTAGTGGCTCAGAGAAGACTCAAATTCTTCTGTGCCTATATCAAGCTTTCTTTCCAATGAAACACTGCTGGAAAGAGGAGAACATGACATTTGTAGGGGTTTGGACGTGGATTTAAACAGCAGTAGTTGGGTGCATGCAATGCTATGGGTGGAAGCTGACACTGCCTTTGTTTCATACTATGGTCTGCATCCAGAGGAAAGACATATATAAAGGCATCCTTGACATGTGAATGCACAGATTGATTACTTCAACTTGCTTTTGACCTCAGAGTAGCTGCAATTCCAGGAAATAGCTAAAAACAGAACGGCATTTTTCAGGGCATGTAAATGTCACTGAAGGTGCCTAAGCAAGACCTTAAGTCAAAAGGATTTTTGGTAGACATCTTCAGCACTTGGGAACCTCTTGGTAGCTTAGATTTTGGCTGTGCAAAACTGCCTAAAGTCAGCTGCTGTGATGATCCATGACTCCTGCTACTTAAATCAATTTCAACATGCAGGCTCCTATCTCTCACCTATGGTTGTTTTGGATGGATAAAGGAGGTATCCTTGTATGTACAAATCCAGAGGAGTTTTCAGGCAGGAGTGCTGTCAGGATTTTATTTGTAAGCATGGGCTGGCAAGAACATACACAATATTCCTGTGATTCAGCAAGTGGGAAACTTCCTTTTAAAGTATGTAACTTCTCCATTCCCCACTCCCACCTTGTATGCTCAAATGCATACACCATTCTTCATGCTACAACCGGAAGTTGCAGATAGGAAGCAAGAAACTGGGATTAAAGGTAAAGGGACCCTAATCCTGTAGCCTGCTAGCTAGCAGGAAAGAGAGGCCCTATATTTTTCTCCCAGCTTTTTGTGGTGTGTCTGCCTATATGTTGTACAGAGAAACTTTTCCTTTAAAAAAGCGGAAATAACCAGAGGGATGTGCACTACAGCCCTTGACCTCCCAACCTTTCTACAAAGCTCCCTTCCAAGTGGCTCTCTGTGCCCATGCTCCACTCTCAATGGTGGGTCTCCCTAGCAGCAGGAGAAGCAAGAAGTATGGTCTTGAGTAATTTTAGCTAAGTCTTAGACACTTAGTTCCTCTTATGAAGTTATTTTCTGCAGAATGGAAGCAGCATCGCCACTGTCTTCTGTGTCGTGGCACTGTAGTTGAGCTGGAGTCCATAAGCCCATAAACCCGCCATTACAGCTGCACTGAAGTCAAAGCTATGGTTAAGAAATGCACCAAGTTCAGTCGTGTTTTTGTCAAGTTTCCTTCTGTCTCCTCCACTCAGACCTTAGCTGCCCAACTCAAGTATCTGTAAGTGATACTCTAAGAGTCAGAGAGGCAAGAGTTAGAGTTAGCAGTGCTACCTGCATGTTTCTCTTTTTTATATTGCTGGTAAGCACTTGTCTGTCCTGGTACATAAAAGAACTTATTTCTGTAAGTTATCATTTCCCATTTCTTACAAAGGGTTTCTGATTCAAGACAGGTAGAATATAAACTAACAAATTCGAAAAGCATCACCAGAGGAAAAACACCCTACAAGCTCTTTTCCCCATTTTCTCATGTCTGTAGGTTTTATGCTAAGTTATAATGAATCATCTGTACTGAAACTGTACAAAGCTTTATGAAACTTGAGTTCTGTTTGTATTTCCTTATTGTGCCAGAGAAATTATACTACTTCCTTTTATTAAAACAGTGGTATGTTATTAAAACGGTAGGATTTTGCTTCTGTACCGATACTGAATTAACAATGAAATACAGTTCTGTACCTGAAAATCAGCAAATAAACCCAGCTCCACCAAAGGAGGAAGTGCTCCACAGCTTTTTAAACAAAAGCCCTGTGCCAGATCTCAGTCCTATAGCAAGTTATATTGACATATCATAAATCTAAATTAAAACATGATATTAAAAAAAAAGTTATCATACAAAATCAGGTCTTAAATTGCACTGTAAGCCACACAGTTGCCACATGATATTTAATCGAGGGCAAAATTAGTACCCTTATGTTGTGGTCTTAGGCCACAAAGGTGCATGCAGTGGGGTGTCAGAGGTGTGAAACCTGCTTCTTCATTGCAGAGTTGTGGGGGAGTAGGATCTCCAAAACTGGCTGGTGGGTGATATGAACTGCTGGCAATCCTTGGAGACAGAGGGAATGTGGAAATTTTAAAGGAAGGTGAAGAAGGGATAGTGTCTCATCTTCCAAAGGAGGCTCACAAGAGACAGCTTTAACGGAGGAATTACTGTGAGCTGCAAATTCAGCATTTCATCTTTAAGAAGATTTAATCAATTCTGGGGCAACTGGACAGAGACAAACTCTGTGAGACGAGGATTAATGGGATGTCTGGAGTGGCATGGGAAGGGACTAGACATACATCATGAAAAAGAGGAGTCTGTGCAGTTTGGTCAGTGTATGTTTGACAGACATGCTCAAAATTGACTCCTAATACCCACCAGAAGTAGGGAGCAAAACATTCAGTTTCTAATTATGGTTTTATATCAGGACTAGAGAAAAATAATAAAATATTAAGAGAATTAGTGCACAGATGGAGTCAAATCTCCCTCCTTTGCTTCATTCCTAATCTTCTCATTGATGAAATCAGCGACCCAGAACTTCAGAGAGTGTAAAACTGTGGAGCAGCTAGAACTTAACAGAGTGGTCTCAGATTTTGCAGTCTGGCACCTAAACTTGTAAAGTCTATTTTCAGTTTTCTTTCCTAGCCATTAGTAAATAGTACTGGAAGGAAATTTCCTTCTGTGCCATTAGTTACTGTTAATGGCTTTGCTGGCCATCAGCCAAGAAGCAATGCTGCAGATGCCTATATAAAATATGTTCCAAAATATAAAGTTGCACATTTTATTTTTTTTCATAGTTATTTCTTACTTGTGGACAAAAAAGTTCTCCTGAAAGAAGAACATTATTTATGTTTTAAATAGTAAAAACTACAGCAATATCTTATTACAAGTAATTTAATCAATGTCTATAGGCTTTCAGGCCTCACCATAAAGAAAACTGAAATGGTTTAGGGCATGAATTTAAATCCACTGTGTGTGGATATTCTTAAACTCTTTAACCTCAGTCACATCCAGGAATATTGTGCTGATAATTTACAAAGGTAAGTTAATTCAAGACCTCTTTTTTTTTAGGCTGGTACAGTGTTATTTACTCAGGAATTTAAATTCCAC
This sequence comes from Corvus brachyrhynchos, assembly GCF_000691975.1. Lineage (NCBI taxonomy): Eukaryota > Metazoa > Chordata > Aves > Passeriformes > Corvidae > Corvus > Corvus brachyrhynchos. The sequence goes on from NW_008238464.1 coordinate 3,095,852, forward strand.
ACTTATTTAAGGTGAACTGGCACAGGAAACTCAAACCCAGTAGGTGAAGAATATTATTCAAAATCCAGAGAGGAAATAGGAGCTCAGAAAATTAAGACTATTTCCTTGGGCAGGAGGATAGAGCAGGACAGGCGAGTTTCAGGAAGGAACAATAATGAATAGCCTTTACCTTTCACAGTAGAGAAAATAGGAGATACACTATGTTGTGGTTTAACCCCAGCTTCCAACTCAGCCCCATGCAGTCACTCATTCACTCCCCTGCAGTGGGATGGGGGAGAGAACTGGAAGAAAACCCTGTGGGTTGGGATAAAACCAGTTTGATAAGTAAAGCAAAAGTCATGCACACATGCAAAACAAAACAAGAAATTAATTCACCACTTCCTATGGACCGGCAGGGGTTCAGACATCTCCAGGAAAACCAGGCTCCCATACCCATAACAGGGACTTGTGAAGGCAAACACCATCACTCTGAGTGTGCCCCGGCTTCCTTCCTATTTCCCCAACTTTTACTGCTGAGCATGACACCATATAGTGTGGGATATCTCTTTGGTCAGTTGGTCAGCTGTCCTGTCTTGTGCACCCCCAGCCTGTTCACTGGTGGGGTGGGGTGGGGTGAGGGGCAGAACAGGTCTTGACTCTGTGTAAGCACTGCTCAGCAATAACAAAAACATCCTGTTATAAACACTGTTTCCTGCACAAATCCAAAATATAGCCCCATATGAGCTGCTATGAAGAAAATTAACTCTATCCCAGCCTAAACCAGCTCATACCTGAACTTGCTAATCAATGAGAAAAATTAGACAATAGTAAGAACAGTCATAATGAGAAAATATTTTAGTAGTAAAAGAAATAATGGTGAAACAGAATATTTCAGAAAAAGGGAGGGATTTATCGAGGTCAGTAATATGCTGTGAGCAGCTGGCAATACTTTCATATTTATTGCACGATGTAATTAACTCTTAGATCTCATTCCTCTTGTTGTAGCTATTGCTTTTCAACTAATATCCCTAGTGAGTAAGAATGTGTAGCAAAAGGACAACCTCTTCCTGAGAGAGCTCAGCAAGAAGGATGCAGCAGCAAGGGGAGTGCCAGCAATCAGGACATGATAGCAGCTTGTGCAGGGAGCATCTGTGCTGTGACCTCCAGAAATACCAGTTAACAGGGTGCACTGGAAGAAAGCATTACTATGGTCCCTCTTCAAGGGGCAATGGTGGGTGCCCACCCGTGTGCAGTCAGGGCTGCTGCCAGCTGTAAAGCACCCATGGGAAAAGCATGCTGGATACAGGATAATGCCAGCAAGCAGGATAGGGAAGGACACTGTGAAAGGCCCAAAAGCAGTTTCTGAGTCTCACTAGGGGAAGACATTGGTGAAGGATGCAGAACCAGGGGCTGGGGGAGGTAACTCCCCTTGTAGAATGGCTCAAAACTCCAGTGAATGGAGCAGGCATGTGTCTATCAAAGCCAGAGGGAAGAAGCTGCAACAGATGGAAAAGAGCAAATGTCCCGGCAGGGGTTCCAAGTGGACTATTTAGTGCTCTGTGTGTGTGCCAAGGAAATACACCGGCTTAAACTACAAAAGTTCAGGTGTGTTCAGAGCAGCAAAGGAAGGCTGTATGAGATTCAGAAAAGTAGGTCAGCATTTCAGGCTGGAAAGGCTGATAGAGATCATTTTTAATGTGAGAAGGATAAAATTCATATTTACGAGAGAGGTAGTCAGAGAAAGAGGACCAATGATATCTGCACGGGAAATCACCAAATTGCTGTGGATGAAAAACACAATATATAAGTAACAAAAGATAAAAAAATTGTGAAATTTTCCTTATTTTCTTGCTGTTGTGTTAGTTTTGAGAACTGACACTTTCAAGCTTTTTTCCCTGCAGTCATTAGATCCTGAAAACTCACATTTAATTGTCATATATGAGTGGAAACTACTATTTAAAAGCCTGTGGGAGACTGGAAAATAGCAACAAATATTTTCAAGCTTCCTTTTTTCATACATACTCTTTTAAAATTTTTCTATTTACATATATGGATAAAATACAAACACTGAGAGTGGAAAGGGAGATTACTTTATCTTTATATTTTGTTTGCTTTTTAGGTAGGACAATTACACTTATTGTTTTGCCAAACTCACTATACTTGAGAACCTTAAAATTAGAGGTGTTAGGTTATATGAGTAATATCCTGAACCAGTGAAAAGGCCTGGAAGTCTATTGAGCTAAGTTGCTTAGTTAATTTCATTTTGAGAACCTGTCTCAGTGTTAATCATAAGTGAACCTCTTTTTTCCTTTCCTTCTTTGGTTTGACAGGTATTAAATTTCAAAAATTAATATTAATTCTTGTTTATTTCTAGTCCACCCATCCTCATGGAAAATTTTGAGTACCTTTCAATCATAAGAAAAGAGACATAGACTGAAGAAAAGAATGCCAAATTCTGATTTTCAGAATTTTCTTTGGCAGGGCAGATTGAAGCCACACCAACAGCGAACAGCTGGTCAGGAGTAGACATCCAAACTGAACATCATACCTTACTTATTTTTCTACTGTCCTTGTGGGAGAAAGTTAGAAAAAAAACAAGTATCTGTCAAGAATAGCCACAGTGAGCTGTGGGCACAGGTATTAATCATCTGCAACTTCCCTTTTACATGTGCAAACACTAGTCAGATCATTAGATATCTCCTCAGCTTTCTCACCAGTAAACTATTCTGCTAAATACAAAATTATCATAAAAGGTGCTTGAAGTTAAACTGCTGTCACCTGTGCCAGGTGTTAATTTAGACTCATTATTTGGTACTAAGCCTAGCTCCTTTTGCTCCTTGCTCTAACGTATCATCAGCAGTGTTAAGGGGTGAAAATAATGAGTTATGCACAAATGTCAAAATAAAAGGGATCTTACTTTTTTAGGATATCTTGGAATAAACCCTATAACCCTTTAGATAGCTATAATCATGACTTTACCTATGGGTAAATTTCCCATCACAGAAGGTTGCACAGGGTGAGAAAACAACATAAAAATCAAAGTCAACTACCCAAATATATTCAGCTTCAATACTACATGATGATGAATATTGATAATATTTGCTGTGGTGCACAGTGTCTTCCAGGTGCTGTGTGAAGGCAAAGCACAGACAATTCAGTGTCAGGGCATCCTGAGATTTATGCCAGTGCTAAAATCCTGTGTGTAAAATGGAGAAACTTGCACAAAAAAAATGAGCAGTGTGTACACATAACACAGGAACAGTGCCAGGAACAAGAGACACTGCTTCCTTGACCCCAAGTTTACCTTTACTTCCCTTTGGCTTTCAGGTGACTGAAAACTATGGAAAGGAACAAAAGAACAGGCTGAAACCTTTCATTCATCTTGCACCACAAAAAAGGAAACAATTCACACAGAAATTGTTTGTACGCTTCTTCAAACCAGGCATCAGGACTTGCTGCTTACAAACACCCAATGTCCTAAGATATGACATAAAATTTTACCATACTTAAGATACATGTAAAAAATATATGTAATGTGAAAAAAATACTTTTTTTTCACTCATTTTTCCCTTGTACATTCACTGTTGTTTACATATGTTCTGCATGTTTTGCTTAGTTCCAAAAACTGGTGATATTGTAGGAAGTGAATATACTATGGCAAACACATTTTTCTCTTGGAAAATGGAACAGAAACTCTTGGAAGCTGCTCCTCTTCCATTTAGGTCTGATGGGGATGGGAAGCTGCAGATGTGTAGCACAGGTGTTAGAACTAGGAGAAGTCTCTTAGGGCTGAAGACACTCAAGGCTAAGTCATACACAGATGCGACAAGCCATCTGAGTTGATAGGTTGGCAGAGGAACCACAGGAGCTCTTTGCTCCCTGGATCAGCAGCCAGAGGTTAAAGAGGCCCTTTGGGCCACCTTTAGGGCAGCTGGACAGAACCCCTGAGGCTGAAATTGGTGGGGATCTGCTCGAGGCAGCCAATGGCACTAAGGGCATAAATCGATTGAACATGTGGATGGCTACCTTGCAGTGACCTGATAAAGAGTTCAGCCTCTGCTGACTCCAGGGGCTGCTCAGACACCTTCCCCATGTGTAGACACCTTAGTGGTGAACATATGCAGCTTACTGTGCCTGGAGTAGTATTCCACTGACCTCATCCTTTTGGCACTTATGAAAGAAAAGCTAGCTTTTGTTATGACTGCTTTATCTTTGAGACAAATCTTCTTTTCCTCCTCTGTAAGCTAAGCTATTTCTACATGTACACATTAAGCACATATACACATATATAAACATCTATCTATCTATCTATCTATCTGTCTTTAACAGTGTCTCACTGTGTACAACTCCCATATTCTCCTCATTTCTAAAAGACTCTCTGTCTTTAAGTGTATTTGGCTCTGTCAGCTGTAATGGCTTTAGCAATACAAAATTACAAGGCTCACATTACTGCTGCCTCAGATGGACCCTTTGGCTTGAATTCCACTTAATGATAAATATTCCAAAATTGTTCCTCATCATTTTCATAAATATGCAAACATAGATTCAAATGAAAGTGATGACTGCTGTCAAAAGTCTCAACAATTTGAAGGAGCCTTTTCAGGAGCTTTTTCCTTGTTTTTCCATTGTGTAAAAATGCCTGATACTGATTTACCAAGAACTGCAGAGCAGATAGAACAGCTGGTGCCAAGATCAGATTTACATGTCTTGTTCCTAGGTAATGTAAAGAAAGGCAGATGTAGTGATCAAGCTCAAAACTTCATATAAACAAGTTTGCATGAATTAGGTTAAGTTCCCAAGCTCAAATGAGCTCACTTTATTATTATTGTTGTTATTTTTGTTATTGGTGGGGTTTTGTTTCAGCTTGTCTTGATTTGTTGGGTTTTTTTACCCAGCCTTCCATTATGTGCAAATTTTCCTGTACTATTTTTTCTGTTTCTAATGGATAAACTTCTGCTATATGACAGCATTAATTCTGCTTTATCTGCTGGAAGAGGAATGCTTTCACCGAAGAGGAAAGGAGCTACAGTGACCTCTGTTGATGGAATTAAGCAGTGTATTTAAAGAGCCAATAAGGAAAGGCGACGCATTCAAATCCTCTGCTGTAAACCAATAGAACCAAAAGTAAGCTGTGCTAAGAAGAAATAAGTTTCGGGCTGAATATGAAAAAGAATGACACCCACACTTAACACCCACTGAAGTCAGAACCCTTATCAGAGTAGTTGCCTTTTAAAAACTATCTTTAGGAAATTTTTTCTTTTTTTTTTTTTTTTTTTTTTT
>NW_008238464.1:3101295-3114876 GCF_000691975.1 Corvus brachyrhynchos
TTTTTTTTTTTTTTTTTTTTTTTTTTTTTTTTTTGGTGTAGGATTAAAAACCATTAGCATAAAGAAGACAGAGGACATAACACAGAAGGGAGATGTGGGTTTTTTGAAGTTCTATACTCCATTCCAAAAGTTTATATCACCGAAAGAAAACATCATGCCTCTATGTATTACATGATCTGAATTTAGTGACCAGTTCCCTGTGCCAGACTGACACACGATATTCTTGAAGTTTTGAGGCAAAGAAGCTTTCCAGTTGGCAGGCTGCCTGTGGAAAAAGAAGTATCTAGGAACTGTCATGCCTTTATGACCAAGAATTTGGAACGTGTCTTTATGGGCTAGCTCTGATACAGGAAAATAATTAAACACGTAAATACCCACAAGGATCTGGACCTTAATGCTTAACTTGAAGGTTGGAAGCAGTCTCATTAAAGGCAAGCATTTAAAGGTTGATCCCATATGAATAAAGTTATTGAAATCAATAAGAAATCTTCCATTAAGAGCTAAATAACTTGTGGAAATGACAGTAGTATGTCTTTATTTTTTTTCAGACTTGGGCCTTTGCTAAGGACTAGTCGGTATTAAACAAAGGCATAAATGAAGGACAGGGCTTTGTGCTCTTAAAGTTATTTTATGTTTCCAAACTGCCCAGTAAACAATTGGTGTCCCCACTGTTTGTCTTTTCCAGGAACCACAGTGATACAAATTGGTATTGTTTTCCTTTAGTGTCAGGTGTTATGGTAGGTCTGACCATGATAACCATGATAGAATTTTCAGGTATTTCAGCTTGAAAATGCCTCCACCAAAGCCTGAGAAGATTTATTTTTAGTATACTTTACAGAGCCACTGCTGTCCCTAAAACATCCTTCTCACAAGAGACAAACGGGTATTGCTAATGACATTTTATTAGTATCTACTATGGTATTCTCATTCAGGGTTTGTACAGAATGATTTCTGCAAGTGTAAGGAGGGAAAAATACCAAGTTCATTCTGGTTTTAATAAAAAATACTAAAAAATGTACATAAAGAGATATTTTGATAGAGATAAATGTAAACCCCAAAATAATAGATCAGTGCACTATGATATCATTAACTAGATATTAATAGTGTACTTGTTCTGTCAGTCTAAGAACATCAAGATACACAAAGAGTAAAGAATTAAAACCAATCTGAGTCTGCATATGTTATAGATGCCATAGATATTATGGTGTCTTTATACAAATTTCACAGTAAAGCCAGATACTTATAGCTGCCTCTTTGAGAACTAAATGCTGCCAGGCAGGAAGGAAGTATTGATGTATCTTCTGTATATAATTAATTATCCTGGTGAAGATCTTCATCGACTGCTGGGAAATTATGTCTGGATAGTCTCTCTGCATGAGTCTGACAAATTTTTGTGCACAGTGGTCAGGATATGAGGTACAGCTGGGTGGTAGCTTAGATCAAAGATTTCTTTTCCTCAATACATTATCATCCTACACAGACCTCTACATGTTAAAGGACATCAAATACCCACTCACCATGCTAAATATAAACCAAAAGAAGACTGTTCCCAGAAGAGTTTACATATTAAGTAAATTAACTATATGTTAGAATAGCACATAGAACCATTCTATATAAAGAATAATTTTTTTCTGCTAATTGTTATCCTACCTTGTGGTAAGAAATTTTTTTTAAGTTGCTTGACATAATTATAAAAGGAACCTTTGTAATTTTGTACATAGCTACAACTTTTGCAATGAGGCTGAAATCACCTATGCTCTGACATCTGAGCTAAAAACAAGCTCCAATTCCACATGTATTATCTCTGTGACCTCAGGTATCATTTTAGGAAGCAGGTTGTGACTTGAAAGGAATCAAAATATCTTATTGCTGCTTTCTACTGTGCATTCTTATTACCCAGCATTCATGATTCATAATTTAGTTCTTTTCCAGTTTAATCTTATAGTGCATTTATGAACAAGTTCCTGAGTTGTTATTTATGTACCAGTCTTTAGAGGTCATCTCTTTTGGCTTATCTTATAGAAGAGAAAGGAAAAAGTCAGCAGTCATCTTTTTTTATGTCTGCAAAAGTATCTTTTTCATACAATTATAACTGTTTGACAGGAATTTGCTCAAAGTTAATGAATATCTTTGGATAGAGATTAAAAACAGAAAATTACATCTTCAGAGATGTACTTTTCTTTAAATTACTAGTATGTGAAAACTGTTTTGGAACTCTAATTGCTGCTACAGGCTTACTACAAAATAAACTTTGCAATAAACCCTGGCTGATCCTTATCTATAACCAAAAGATCTCCACACTGGCAATAGTATAATGTAGGGTGAAATCATATTTGGATTTGGAATTTTTTTGCAACTGAGTTCAACAAAGCAGGATTTTCTCTTCAAATAGACCCAAACTTCTCCTCTCTGTATGTGGAGATTATCTGGATCCTGCAGTAATTGCTGGTTTGGTCAACTGCTTGATTTTCTACACTGAGGAGACTTACATACTTTCTGGTTTTGGCCTTACACAGAAGCATTTGGGTATCATTTCTCAGGGTAAACTGCACAGTTCAAACCCAGAATTTGAGTGACCTCCTGAGTTGGAAGCCAACTTCTCAGCTCAGTGCCAGCTCTGAATCATAACAATTATGCCTGTTTCTGAAAACTGCATCTGAACCTGCCGTTCTTTTGACCTATGTGATTTTGGAAATTTGTATCTATCTATTCATCCTATTTTAGCATGATACAGGTGAGAGAATCCTGAGTCTCAATCCCAGGAGAGAAGGCTTCATCAAATGCTCCCAGGGAGGCAACCACTAGAAAGTTGGTAGGTAAAATCTCTGCTCATCACAGAATCACAGAATGGTTCAGAAAGGACCTCTGGAGGTCATCTACTCCAAACCCTCATCCATGGCTCCTGTCCAGTGAGTAATCAATTAAAAAATACCTGGAGAATGCACACACCTACAAGTTTCTCAGCAAGGGTCAGAATTCATATTCCATCCCAGCACTGTAAGAACAAAATTCAGGAAAAGAGATAAAAGCAGTGAGCCATGGAGGAGGAGGCACCTGTCCTAGGCTGGCCTGTGATATTTTAATAGTAGCTGTGGGAAAATGTAGGATTTGAATCCACCACATTTGGCTTCAGACGTGTGCCCAGCTTATTAAGGCAGGGCGTCTTTTGTGCTCAGCTCTAAGAGGCAGAATCTACAGGCAGTGATTGATGGACCTTTTCAAAGTGCCTGCTGCTTTCCAGGAGCCCTAAATAGATCCCAGCGTGCCATTGCTACAGGACAGATGAGGCACCCTAAAAATAAAATTATGACTACATTTTACTGGGGAGTTGAAGGAGGTTTGAGAGATTTTGGTCTTTTTTAGAGCAGCATCTGAACACATTTTATGTCATGCTAGGGCTGATCTTGTGAGCAGTTGTTAAAAATCATGCTGATACTTTTTACAGTCGTTCTGTACCAAGATACTTGCATGAACCCTAAAAAAGCAATTTCCAGAATCAGAATAGCTGTACCATCACCTGTATCATGAACCCCATGCCCATGTTCATTTAAGAAGCTCATCTATTTTGCCTTACAAATGCATCTTCTCACATGTGTGGGGTACTGAGCTAGTCTGGGAATCCTAGGACTGCTAGGACTGGACTGCATGTAGGATCAAAAATTTGTTGGCTCTTCACTACTGGACTTCTTACAGCTTCGAGTTTCAAGGTATTTGACTTCTGCAATAGAAAACACAGGTCAGACAGATTCCTCTTTCCTCTCTAAGGTTTTTTTTTGTTAAACAACTGCTCTGGTTTATTTCAAACATGGAGGGATGGTGTTTGCTACAATTACAGGACTGGCACCAACATGCTGGTCAAGCTGAGAACCAAACTGCTTATGTGACAAATTTACTTCACCACAAGACAAGCAGAGGTTAATTGCACAGGACAGACATACAGCCTCTGCTCCTCTCCTCATAAGTGGCGTTTTCCAAGGCACCTGCAAATGGAGAAGGGGATTTACTTATTTTATACACCAAGAGGTGACAATTTCTAACAAATTATGTTAGAAATTTTGCTAATTCTTTATTTTGGTAGTGTGTTCCTTCCTCATAAAGTATAGACGGAATGCCATGCAGGAGGAGTTAAAAAAAATGCTGGTAGTTAATGACTGTGAATATAACTGCTCCACCTTTTTTTCCATGATGCAATGTTCCAAGAGAGACTGTTGCATAAGAAAGCAATCAGAGGCAGGTTAAATTACAAGGAAATGGATACAATCTTCTCAATAAAGTAATGCTATCCTAACATGGCTTCTACGAGTAGGTTTGTTTGTTGTAGGCATTGGAACACACTTTGCCATTCATCTGCACTTTTCAGCTTTGGTACTTAGGATGGTTTTCTTCAGGGTGTAGTTTTTCATTTGTTGGGTTTGTTGTTTGTTTTCCCTAGGGCTTTTTTGTTTGCTTGTTTGTTGGTTTTTTGCCCTGTGCAGCCTTTTCCCTGATTAAAATTATGCTTACATTTTGATGCCCATATGTAATTGCGGGATCAAATCCTACTGCTTTTTCTTGACTTTTAAATGCTTGCAATTAAGTTGAGAAGTCTAACATTTAAGTATCTATGCCCAGCTGAAATGGTTTATAAATGAGCAGATTGTATATGCATACATGAAGAAAGGGAAAAGTAATTTAGAATGTAGGACTGTTTATTAGAGCTAATTAAATGGAAGATATAAAAAAATAAATAAAATTATACTCATATATATATGTGCATATATGTGTGCATGTGTGTTTGTGTGTAAATTAATTGATATAGATATTAAATATATATATAAAAGGAAAAGAGGCTGTCTGCTATTCACTGAAGAAGCAATAAATTTGCTCTCTACTAAACTATTAGCATTTCAGTATAATCAAAACCAGATAGATGAAGAGGGTATAGGAGCCAAAGTGATACTGTGATTACCAAAGCATTGTCAGTACTAAAAAAGTTCATCAGATCTTTTCAGTGGTATGTTACATATATCTTGCATTTAAAAAGTTTATCAAACACTGAGAAAATTAACTGAAGTAATTTCACTGAGGCAGAGAAAATCTGACATCTTCCTCATTATGCCAGTGTGTCCAGTTTGTTTCTATAGCAGTGAGCAACCATTAGCTTGTTAACAAAAGCTTCCACTCTTTTCAAAGCTTTCCAAGGAAGTGTCCACATTTTCCATTCCTGAAAGCTCCTGTATGCTCCTATCTTCCCAGTTTAAAATGTCATATAAATTCTTTGAGAAGTTTTATAATATCAGCAATTTTTGCTATTACTGTTCATTTTTTTCTTTTGAAAAACTGTGATAATGAGAGTGTTGTACCTTTTTCTTGATACTCTTTTGGAATGTTAAATGAGGCATAGGGTTCAATAGTATCTTTTTTGAAATCATGAGAAAGCTCTTCCTAGGGAAAAAAAAAAGGATTTTGATGCCTGGCTTCTGCCTGCTCTAAGGACTGCAGCTTTGCTCTCTTAACCCCATACACTGATGCAATTCCACTTCGGAAGTGCTAAAATCCAGGCTGTAGGCTGGGGAGGTTTCCTTGTGCAGCTGAATGTCGTACTCTTTATCTCTGGAGCGCAGAGGCAGAATTTAACAGCTGTAGTCCTTTTAAATCTAAATTTATGGTGTCTTCAAATCAGAGGCTTTCTTCCAACTCTCACAGCCTCGCTGACTGTATTCTACCAAATACACTTCCTCTTTAAGAAGCAAAGGGAAGGGTGGACTTTCCCATTATATGTCCTCTTGAATGAATGAATGATCTTCTTTAAGTTCTTACCTGATTGTTTTGTGTTAACTTTCCCAAAGACAGGATTATGCGAAGAGGTGAAGAAGATTTATTTTTACACATGAATCATAAGAACAATGACCTGGACTATTTATTGAAAACAAGCCACACATAACATTCTGTGTAAAATTTAAAGCCAAACTCCACCAAGTCAAGTGGAAAACCTATTTTCACACCAGCTATCTATTGGTTGTAGAGCCAAACAGCTGAGGTAAGCACTTAAAGACTCTGCAAGGGTTTTTTAACATTCTGCAGTGAAAATACAGTCACATAAGCGATGCTAATTGACTTCAGTGGTTAGGCTGGATAAAGAGAAATACATAATGGAAAACTGAGTAGAGATAAACAAAACACAAGCCAGTGGAAAGAATTATTAATCAACTCTTGAAACACATCTTTCTGAATCCTAACAGAAAATTATACATAGTCTATAAAAATTACCACCTATTCTGGTTTAATTATTTTTCTAGATAACATACGCTCACAATTTAAGTCTGACATACACAGTATTAGTGTACAGACACTTAATTCTCTGTCTGACCACTGCGGCAATTCACAAACTACCTTTCAGTGCAATTCAAATTGCAAAACACCTTCTTTGTATTGGGGCTACTTCTGCTTCAGCTGCCAGGAACACTTCCCTGCCTTCAGTGGGATACATATAGCATGTATCCCACTCTCTCAAGAGAGAGTCAGCTTCGAGGATTGTAGAGAATCTAAGGTAGTGTTTACGCATTTGCTAAAGGATGGTTCCTCGGAGCTAGTGATGACCTGAGGAAGCACTGGGTGCATTTATTTGTATTTTGCAGGTGGGTTTTTGGGATAAAGAGGAGAAACAAGAGGGTGTCAGAAACAAGGTACAGATGAGAAAGGGGCCATGGGATGAACAGCTCCCTATACCATGTATAAATGCTGTTCCAGCTACTGTTATAAACTGACCTTCACCGCTGCTACGTGATGGCATTCTGTAAGGCAACCCAGTAGACATTTCTAGACTCTTGCTTAAGATCTGAGTCCTCTTAGAAAAGCTCTTATCAAGGGCCGAATTGTGACCTGCTATACCTGTTCAAACCAGGTCATGTCGGTGAAAGGGGAAGCAGAGTTTAGGCTGTGCTTGACTGAGAATAGGGTGGTAGTTGATTTCAAGACAGAGCACAGTCTGGGCACATTTTTTGCTTGCTTCAGAACTGCTTGAGAAACATTGTAACATTTATTTTTAAATGAAACTTCTTCAGGGAAAAAATCCACAACCCCCAAGCATTTTTGAAAGCAACACTTCTTCCACACACTTGTGCCACTAATCTAGTGGCAAAGAGTGAGTCGGAAATGTAGCTTAGCAAGATTGGGTCAGTCTTTACCTTGCCCTTTGCAAACAGAGGTTACATCTCTATGCTCCAAAGGTTGTCAGAGTTGTAAATATGGGCTACAGCACTAAAGGAATCACTTCAGTCTCCAATTTCAACACTTGAACTCATGGGAAAGTGTTAAGAAATATGTTCATCATTTCTACCATAATCTATCAAACTCTGCTTTCAAAGGAAAATTCTCATTTTTGTTGATGGTATTGCAAGGCTAAAACTGGAGGCATTCTTTTAGTCATTAACTTTTTTTGCCCCCAAAGTTAAACATTTAAATTAGTATTTCTGTATTCATGGCAGTGACAGGTGCTAAGCTTGAGAACAGTGGCTACTTTTGACAGCCAGAATGGGGACACAGCCTCAGAAATCATTCAATGACTAAGTGTCCTGGTGCAGAGTGAGCTAAAGAGGGGATTTACTGTTTAAACATTAAACATGTTGCTTAGCTATTAAACAATTAGATTGTTCTAAGCCTTAAGCAAAGGAGACCAGTCTGTCATCTCGAATTCTAGGTTTCCAGTAAATGTGCCCAACAATGTAATTTTTCAGTGATACCAAGATCACCTGAAACACAAGTAATAAAAGGAAAAACAGTACAACCACTCTGTGGGCACCTCCTCTTGATTTTGCATGTCTTATAAACAGAAGGGCACTTTACTTTGAAGTAAAAGCAGAAATTAACTTCATGGGTTATTAGTCTTCCTGGGTTATATATGTTCCCCTGGCTCCAGAAACATCACTTAGTCCACATAAACAGTAATTTATGGCAGGTCCCTTTTTCTGTTCTTGGGAATGATATTTAATTCTGATGCCCTGTGGTGCTGCTAAAACCTCTCTGTTATTTGCTGTGAGGCACAAAATGCTCTCTCAGAGCTTCCTGTCTGAATCTGCTAGAGATGCTTACTCATGGTGAGCAGAGTGCAGTGTACACACCTGCTGGCTGGGGAAAGCCTTAGGAAAAGTCTTTCGGAGAGTGTTCACATGGGTGCAATTAATCTGATACCCAGATTAGCCCTGGCTTTCAGGAGATGGTTGCCTGTAATCCACAGAGGCAGCAACACATTGCTCCCCCAGGGCTTCACGCTGGAATAACTGTGACTGGTGCTGTGACTGATGCTGAGTATGGCCCAAGGAAACCCCAGAAAAGCAGAGTTCATCACTCTCAATTCAGCACTTCATTTACAGGGCTGTTTTTGAAGATTTAAAAAACTGGTATGCTCCTTCCCTCATGTTCTGTGTCTATAGCCAGGCAACCTGCTGCTTCTACCACTCCTGGAATCCTGGAATATTAAAAGACTGCCGGTACCTATCCTCTTTCTCAACTCTTTCCAATTTAAAAAAAAAAAGTTGTGCAGACACAACAGCTAACATAGTAAGGGCCTTAAAATGGCTAACCAAAGTTCAGACCTGCACAGCTAAATTGCTGCCATTAAAGTGCCCATATGAGCAAGGTATCATGCTTCTGGTGGACCTGGTTTATGGGGACGGTTGCTAAGCAGTCCTGGAAAAGGCTGTAGAAAAACACATCCTCAATGGACTATTGATTTCAGATAATAAATCACTTGATAGCTGAGATATTCATTCACTAATTAATGGATTTAGAGACAGAGTTATTCAGCCAAGGCCCTGATGACACAGTACTTATAAAAAGAGTCTAACCCCTAATGGAATAGACTTTGAAAAATGATTGTTAACATAATATGGGTGAGTGACCAGCCCCCCTCCCAGAAAACCACTCTCAGTCAAGCATGTTTGTATTTTATAATTCTTAAATCTTCATTGAGGCTACTTCTAAATAAGTAAAAAACCTCTATGTCCCCTCTTTGGTGTCTGTTTTCACTTAACTCTTGGAACATCATGGTTGCATGTACTACAAGGCACAATAACCTTGTGTTATTGTGATTCCCATACAGCTGCAGATGTCAAGATGAACCATCTCTTTGCCTGATATAGCCCAGAAACTCCCTTCCTTTTTCTAATGGAAAACTAGATTTTTAAACAAATTTATTCTAGTAACGCACTAATATATTTCAGCAAAGTGGTCTGCCTTTAAGTCTCCTGTGCTTTAGGGGAAAACACTTTTGGGGAAAACTGGAAAAAGTCTTCGGTTGTTTTGGAGAACTTATTAGGAACAATGGTGAAACTTATGCTTTTCTACTGAACCAGGAACACAGATTTTACAATATTTCTATATGGGCTGTGTCAGGGAACATTTAAGATGTATGAGACAGTAAGCTTCTCTGCACAGGGCTAATTTCCATTAAAATAAAACATCAGCAATAGAATATAACTTTTTTTTTTGCTTAAAATGTCTGTCAAACTAGAACAGCAATGAAAATGATGGACAAATATTTATTAATATATTTATGGTTTTCCCCCCAACCATTTTGGTTTTTGATTATATTTTCTAGAGAAGACCTATAAAATTTCTTGTAGGAGATGCAGTTACTGAAATAGTCACAGTGACATTTTCCAGAAATGCTTTCTTGACGACAAAGACAGGTCAGAAAATCAAGTATGAAATTACAACTCGATGATTTTTAGGGAATCCCTAAAATATGGAGCTAAATTTATGATACAGTGAAAATTCTCATCTTTTTCAAATTACCTTTTTTTTCCTTTTCACTGTGAAAGCAAAGTTTTGTTAATAGCCATAGATTTATCTTTCCTACTATAAAGATAAAGCTGGATTAATAATCACAGACAGTGTACACCCACGTAACTCAAAGCCATGCTTACGATAAGAAAGTCCCAGTGCCTACTCCAACAAAAGTAAAACTAAACTGTCCAAACACCTGTATGAGCCACTCAA
The DNA here is from genome assembly GCF_000691975.1 of Corvus brachyrhynchos. NCBI lineage: Eukaryota > Metazoa > Chordata > Aves > Passeriformes > Corvidae > Corvus > Corvus brachyrhynchos. Next base: position 3,111,274 of record NW_008238464.1, read on the forward strand.
GCTACTGCAAACTTGTGTGGTGTGTCTGCAAATGCCTCCCTTTCCCAAACAGCACTCTGTGGGTACCCTGGGCAGTCCCTTGCTCTGGTAGTAATTTCCAGTAGTAATCAATAAATGGATTAAAAGGTAAACAAACTGAGTCATGTGAATTAGCATCTTGATGTATGAAATAACACGCACTTTGTCACGTGAAGTGCTGTTAGCACTGTATCTGGTAAAACAGACAATGCCTGGGAGCAGAATTAAAGAGATGAAAGTACACCGGGCGCAGATGGCACGGCGCTGCGTGGGCAGTGAGGCAGCGGTGGGGGCACTGCGGGAAGGTCCTCTATGGATCAGCTGGAATCAGGCAAGTGCGGCGTACGTGCTTTCTGTTTGTGCTATCACTGAAATGGTGCGGAGCGACCCGACAGAAAATTGTTCTGAAGTGGAAGCAGATGCATTGAGCTGTCAGGCGCAGAGCCATGACGAGACACCACGGCGCCAGGAACACACCTTCACGTCTCCTCTATAGCTCTCCCTGACACCCTGCCTTCCCCTCTTGGGCAGCATTGAAGCTCAGGGATATTTTTCTCTGTATGGTGAGGTCCCCAGTCATGGTTTCAGGAGAAGCTGCTTCTTGCACAGATACCCACAGGGCTGGACACAGTGTGAGGGGTACTGGAGGGGGGTGAAGCTGCTGCTGCTGTCTCATACAACCTATCTGGGTGAAGCTGAGATAACAGGAATATCATACCCCATTCTGCTGTCTCAGGCAAAGCTCTGCCTGGATGCAAAGTCCTTCCAGCCTGGTGAAACTCTCAGCACCTGTGGGACCATGGCTGGTGGCAATGAAAAGCGGCATGTGTCAAAATAGTGACAGAATCTTCACAATCACTTCAGTACCTTATACCATGCTGAGCTTCACTGCATCTATTTCAGCTAGGTCCAAAGACAAATAGGACCCACTCCCCTGCTGCATCATTCTATCCAGTAAAGGCAATTCCTATTCAAATGGTGGATATTCTTAATCTATACAATCCATCCATAAAATACATTATTTTGGTGTAGTAATAGACTATCAACTCTAATAATTAATTTCAACTCCCATTTTCTCTTTTATTCCAGTGTTTTGGGATCTGTGTCAACGTGCTATTTCCCTTTTTATTACTGGCATGTAAGTCTCCAGCCTCAGGATTAATGACATCTTTCCCTCATTTTTTTTATTCCCATTTACCAGCTTCTTATTTGCTTAATACAAAAAGAAAGTTAGCCTATTAACCAGACCCACAGCAGTGTCAGAGCTAGAAGGATTTCTGTTGTGTGTGCCCTTTTATTTTTGGAGTGGAGGAAAATAAGAGGTCAAATATTGGCAAATATCTGGATGGTGCCCCAAGGAAGGGTTTGTTTTCCCGTGTGTGGGCGAAACTTTGTGACTAAAAGCACATGACCTGGGTACTGAAGCATCTCTCTGTCTCTGCCAGGACGCAGCAGCCGTGTTCTGTCATCCCTCACTGCCTGTAATGAACAGGGCAGCAATGAGGAACATTTTCCATGAGAATGGATCTTCTTCCACTTTTGTATGACTCAGTCTTTTCCCATTTAAAGTCCTCCTTCCCCTCTTATGGCAAAGGGAAATTCCTCAGCCAGTTCACAAATTTCTAAATATTGGTCTGGCAGCTGGTGGACCTGCAGGGCTATTGCACAGTGGCTCATTTCCCTGCTCTACAGTGCATTTTGGCTGTGTTATTGAATGGGGGTATGAATTCCAGCATAGACCAGAATTATGAGGTGATATTAGAGAAGAGGGTCGATGGGACAGCTTGCTCTTGCCAATGCTTCTCACTGACACTACTGAAGATGAGTCTCAGTTCAGTGCAGCATCCTGCAGGTAGATAACTAGAAGGGATCCTAGAGAGCATGTATTGACGTTTTCATAACTGCATTTTTCAGAAAGGTTTTCTTCATCTGCAGAAAAGGTCATAAAATGAGACATGCAAGTACCATTACAGATCTTATAATTTTAGACTGAATTAAATTTATTATTTATAATAAATAAAGGTATCTCCTTCACCTGAGGGTTAGACTTTTCTTATGGATGGTCTGACTGGGACAAGGAGATTCAAAAATTAAAGACCATTTTCTTTTCGTATTCCTTTTCCATATAAAGGAAATGTCCTCAGAATCGGCAATATTTATGTGTTTCCCCTATTTCAGAGAATGTAATAAAACAAATAAGATATGACGATACTGCATTGTGCTAGAGAGTTGGATGGTGAATATACTGGTTTGATATTAAAACATGTTTTCCTGACTGAATTGTAGATAAATAATGAACATTTCTTTATAAATACTATGTCTTAAAATTTGTCATTGAAACCACAGGCTTAGTGCCCTTTTTTCAGATTCTGAAGGTAAATGACAACTACAGATATTCAGCTAATTGATTCTGAACTTTAACACCCTACAGAAACAGCAGCCACTGATAAATTTGTGAAAAAAATAACTCCTACTTCCTGCTTTAGTTTTATTGGAAGTCAAGAAAGACATGCTTTGCTATAGAGGCATGCACAATGGTGTGCTCTAAAGATTTTATGAGTTTGAGCTTTGGAATACTGTCTTACTCATATGTGGTGAAGTCATGAGTAAATCATGGGTGAGATTCCATTCTTTTAGGAAATCCAGAAATGTGGTGCTCAGCAGTATCTGACGGAATCAGCTCCCAGTGCCTTCAGAAACAAGATTTTGCAAATCACATGGTCAGTATTTGCAACACACACTCGCATGTACATAAATATACTATCAGTCATATATGAGAATACATGAATGAGCAATCATATATGCTTATACAGTGTGCACTTTTAACTGCCTGAAATAATAGAATGTATATCTCTTAATTAACAGAAATGGGATTGTTCCTATCACCTGCTTGAGAGGTGGAAACATATAGACAATATACTATATATTATATTATGTATTAAATATATAATATACTGTATAACTACATATAGAATATAAAATGTCTATATTCTAGAACATGGATATACATATATATGAATCTACATACATATATGTATACAGTGCGTGGTCTTTTAACTCTCCAAATTAAGAGAGTTTTAATTAGTGTGAACAGAATGCTGTCTTTCATATATGTGGTAGAAACACCTTTTCTATATTTGGTAATGGCAAAATCCATATGTTCATACACACATATTCATATGTAAAAAATACTTTATTACTATATACATATAAGCATTCATATGCATATATATATTTTTTACATGTATGTGTATAGATGTACATACATACATATAAAGTCCATAAATTGCTTTTAGATATACGTATGTAGAGACTGTATATGTATCTACAGGCGTATCCATATACAGTGTGTTGACACTTTAGTTTATATAAATATATATGTATGTATTTGTATGACTGCATACGTATCTCGCTTAAAGTAACCTGCAGTTAAAGGAACACTCCCCGGCGCTGCCTACACCTGTGCAGCCCCGTTCATCCTCGCAGGTGCTGAGGGGCAGGAGCTGGTCCCGGGGTGCCCGAGCTCCCGCTCACACCGCAGCACCTGGCGGCGGCCGGGACCTGGACATAGGACCAGGGTCCCTT
>NW_008238464.1:3115805-3135948 GCF_000691975.1 Corvus brachyrhynchos
GGGGTTCTCTCAGTTAGGAAAGGTGCGGAGAAGAAAATAGACGGGTCAGCCCCGGACTACGAGGACCGTAAAACCCGGAGTTCACCCGGTGCATGACTGACTTTTTCTTGATCTCTCTGCTGTCATTTGAGCACGGTCTTCTTTTTCTTAAAATAACGCCGGATATAATGACAGTCTCAAACCAGAACAACGGATCGATGAAAAGAAAATATTTATGAGGGTAGAGTATGCCTCCTTCTTACTCTGATTTTCCACCATTCACTTATGTCCCGAGAAAGATATAAAAGACAGCACTCTTACGAGTAAGGAAGGGCACCTCTTCCCTCATGTGGAAAACATTTGCATTGCATAGTTTCAATGAGTTTCGTGCAGCTTATACATCATGTTTTTAGTTAACTTCTACGTCCCAAACAGAGAAAGGTGTACATCATAATAGTCTAAAAAATGTCAGGTAATGGTGTGCTAGACAGCTATTTAAATTCCAGTAAATCTCTATGAGTTATGAACTTTATGTCTTCTTACCTAGAGGACAATGGAAGGAAAAAAGCTCTGGGACCAAATAAGTAAGTTTACTCACACTACAGTTGTTCCATTCAGAACTCTGACTTTGCAGCACAGATTACCTTAAAAAATACCATCATGCTCGTTCTGACAAAATATTTTTATCAAAGTTAAAAATTTTAACATTTGCTTGTGAAATTTAAATAGACTGTGTCACAATTTCGTCAGTGATCAGGTAATTAGGATTCTGAAGACCCAAAAATTTGTACTCACCTCCTGCCATGGCTAATATTGTGGTTGGAGGCCTGATCCTTGACCCAAGTAACTTGTTCTGCCATCATTATTTCCTGCAGAAATACTGTGTGTTGCAGCCATTAAGCAGGCATGTATCCTGATGCATATATCTTAATGCATTAAAGGTGCATGCTTAGTCTTAAGTATGCACTTAGGTGTTTGCAGAATCAGAACAGAGTTCAAATATGATACACTCAAATATAATATGAACTGTAATAACCAGAAAACAGGGAGTCTGGTAGAGAACTTAGCCCGGTGAGTACCGAAAATTGCTCTGGCTTCTGAGTTTAGATAAAGCAAAAATTCTTGAATAAGCTAAAACTATTGAAAAAGTTTCTGTTTTATTAAAGGTTTTCATTAAAAGGTAAGCCATTTGAAACATGTAAATACACATACAGACACAATAATACATAATTTCTGGAAGACTATACATTCTATCATGATATTTTGCCAGTGCATAGGCATCTAAAGAGTTAAAACAAAAAAAAACGTTGCCTGACTACTTTAATTTTCCAGTGTGACTCTAGTAAGTAAGCAAGCAAACAGCACAGCTGAAGAAAAATGCATATAATTTTAAAAACCTTTCAGTTACACCAAATGAAAGCAAGTGTGGCTAATCTAGGACATGCTGTTGTCAGTGCGTGTGCTCGGAGCAATGAGGGCCAGATCCAGGAGTGGCCCTAGGTGTGGCAGTTCTCAGCTTCACCACACCTATCTGCAGGCGCCCTGACTCCGGGACTGGAATTAGGAACATCCAGTTCTTGCTCCTGGAGCTCTGTCTGTGCTTCCTTATCCAGTGAGTGCATCAGGTAAACCTTCCCAGGTCAGGCTCCCATTGCTCCGAAGTCACATTCCATGTCAAATTTTCACTGGTTTGTGCCGTCTTTTCTGTTGAGGATAGCCCAGATAGGCAGTTTTGAACTGCCTAGATACCTAAATGCTGCTCTGCCATGTCCTACTGGTTACTACATGTGTCTCGATTCAAAAGGATGAATATGGGTTTCCCAGCCCATGTCACTGCCTGTAGCCCCAAGAGCGGCCCTCTGAGAGAGGAGCCTCTCTGATGCATTCCTCTCCTCATCATTTCCTGCTGGGCAGCACAGGCATCTTGCCCCTGACATGCCAGGCAGCGTGAAATCCACCTCGAGACTCCTGCACTGCCCAGGAAACTTCGGTGCTTAATCTGGCATCACAAATTCCTTTCTGGGGCTAGGCACTGAATGCTTATGCTTGGCACTGCCGAGTATCAAACCTTCATGAACAGATCCCTAAGGTCTTTTCAGCTGTGAGGAGCTCAGAAGATAGGGTCCTGTGTAATAACAGCTCTCTCAGTGTGTGAAAGATCCCAGAGAAAACTCAACTGCAGCACCCAGTTATGAATCTTTTAGCAAATATCTTTTCACAGAAGTGCAGTTTCACCAGAGCTGAAATGTTCCAGTATTTGCTAATTTTTATAGGGAATTTACCTGAAAGGTTTGTCTGATCCTGCCTGTGATGTCACTGTAGGCTTGGTTTAGAGGGAGCAAGAAAGCATAAAAAAGGAAAACCTGAGGCTGCCAAGCAGAACTTGAACATTCTGACAAGATACATTTTCACGAAGACATTAAGAACGTGGTGCTTTTTATTCCAGTATAGGACATGAGCACAATTTAAAATCTAATAAACTGCCTTGAATGGAATTATTTTAAAACTATCTCTACTTATTTCTTCTTTTGTGTGTTGATACCAGAGGTGCGTTACTCACGTGCTGATGGACTCCATGAGTATATTAGATGGGACCATTGCACCTGAATATGCTGGAATCTCTAAGTAGTAAGATTAGTATACTTAATGCCCAGTTTTACTTATTTTTTATGCTACTAAACCTACAGAATGTTGTGTAACTGATCCAGATTCCCATTACTTTTATGTTAATCACAAATGCATGAGAGGTGTTTCTTCTGACAATTGAGCTGATACCCTTCCAACCCTGCTCTCCTGAAAGAAGGTTTAAGCTGTTCAGAGGTACTCATTTAGTGGCATTTCCAGCATCAGAAAGCACTGGAATTCACCCCCCAAAAAAAGGAAACTGGGATTCTAAGGACTTTTAACTTGAAACATACCAAACTTGCACTTTAGGCAAGTGTCCTACTGCCATTTTTGCCATGATATATGGAGGATGTTTACTCAATAAGCATCTTCCATGCTGTTGAAGCTGAGTCACTGCATAATCTGAAGCCCAAGAATAGGGTCAGAGGAGAAGAAAGCAGCTGTAGTCCTGCATTCAGCGTGAAAGTCTGAGTATTTCTGTACTGCAGGGGATCTGCTCCCGCGGCGCTCCTGACCCTGTGGCTGTGAATCCAGCAGAGAAGGGAAGATGTCCCTCATCCTGCAGGGCATCTGCTACGACTTGATGTGCACTGGATTCTAAATCCTAGCTCTCTGTCTTCAAATCAGGAACCATAGCCTGTCCCTAATCACCCTTGGATACTTTTCACGTAGGCAGGAAGTCTTCCAAGAATTTTGATGCTGTTTACATGAATCAAAAGCACGTTTAGCTTAGTGGGAGTCTTTCCATTACCTTTAAGAATGAGGTGGAATCCCAAATCTCTGACAGGCTATGAACTTTCCAGAGTGATTTGTAAAGAGAAAAGAAAAGATTTTAATTTTTTTACTCACAGTAGACATTTCATTGCCATTGCATTACAAGCGGTTGGGACTATTTTTGTTTTCATCAAAAGCTGCATTTACAAAATTTTCCTTCTCTTGAATTTTTATTGAGGAAATGATTTAAAATTTACTTTTGAAGGGTTTAAAAAAACTTTTGGCAAAACCTACTTACTCAGGGGAAACTTCCTGACCATTGAATAGGAATTCTATTTCTGTCACTGCAGAAACTAAGATAAATCATAAAATGTCTATATGGAAGAGGCTGAAAGGTGAAGAGTCAAGTCTCCAACTGCAAATTCTTGATTTTTCCAGGATCGTTACCTGTTCTGCCAAAATAGGACATTGGTGATTCTGGTTTTGAAGAATGGCAATGAATTTGGCAGTCCTTCTAATGAGTCACATAGGCTGTGTTTCTAATTATTGAAAGCAGTCTGTGTTCATTCAAAAAGGAAAAAAAAATGCAACTTGAGGTGCTTGATTTTAAAAATAGTTTTAATAGTTACAGAATATATAAGTAAAAAGTCTGTAGATTAAAACAGCTTTCCTCTTGCTCCTTAACAATTTGTTTTTCCTAATTATAAGTTCAGGCTTTCTTTTAACTGGAAAAAAATCTGTGGTGAAAGGAGAATTAACAAAATAGGTGTTACAAGATACATAACCCCAAAACTGGGAAACTGGATGTAAACTATATGAAGACTGCAGTAGTTTAACTGTTTCGACTACAGGTGGGATTTTTACTGAAATAGTTTTACTGAAATAGACGCCCGTTATTACCACACCCAGTGTTTCCGTGCAGCTCTCATTTAAAATAATTTAAATGCTTTTTAGTCAGGCAGGGATTGTGGGATCTCGTGGGTGTGGATCAATTTCTATATAATTATGTGGGCCAAATATAGATAAGGAGGAGTCTGGAAAAGATTGGCATCGCTGGGACCTGGAATGTGACCTTGGTGCATAAGGTTTATCATTCCATTAGATTGGCCAGAGTAAGCTCCTTCAAAACTTTTCCCATTCATTACCAGAATTATCCTTACAACAGCCAACTTCTATAAGTAACTAGAATCTTTAAATCAAAACTGCATGGCTTTGAGAGTTTTAGAAGGCTAAGTAACATTCAACCTCTAAGTCCGCATTTGTAACCTTTTAAAATTCATTTCTTCAGTACTTTGCACAGATTTTTATGAGAGAATCCTGACTCTACCACAATTCATATGATACAGAAGAATGAATATAATAATACAGGCTACAACTTACTGTCACTTTATGGAAAACATGTTGATTCTTGTGAAATTAATTTGGCAGCTTCACTAAAAATAATAATTGTATCTGTAAATGCTTCCTCCTTGTTGTAGGGGAAGTGATCATGGGTGACTAGGTGCAGGTCACATGTGCTAGTTCCCCTCACTAGCTTTGAGACTCTGAAAGTAAAAATGAAATTAATGTACTCTTTAAACTCCTTTGTGAAGCTGTCCAGAGAGGAAGAAGTGGTTAGTATGATTTTTTTTCTCTATCTAAATGTAATTTGCCCTAGAGAAGCATTTGGATTGTGTTTCTGGAGGATTCCACATTTAAAAAATTACCCCACAGTTTCACAGAGAATCCTTGCACACAGTTGCTCCATCCAGCCTAGCTCTTAAGTGGAATGTCAATCTATTAATTTGTCTCTCCACCAAATCAACTGAATTAACTGTGCTAGCCAACATATTTGCCTTGACCCATTATGGATGTCCAGTTCAGTCTTTGCAATGAAAATGAAATTGCTCTGCAATCGCTGTTTGTTTAGTATAGAAATGAAGACAACAGAATCCAGAATAATCTTATGGATTCGGTACAAGTAATCATTTCCCTTTCTTGTGTTTGAATTTTTTCCTTTGAAGGCTTTCATCTCTATCACAAGTTGCCCTCAATAGTACCTGAAAGCTGTCTCCTTATTCTGGTTGGATTGCTTCTTGGTGGGATTATTTTTGGAGCAGAGGAGAAGTCCCCACCTGTAATGAACAGTGACGTATTTTTCTTGTATCTGTTACCACCCATTGTACTCGACGCTGGATATTTTATGCCAACTCGTCTGTTCTTTGAGAACTTTGGTACCATATTCTGGTATGCTGTGGTGGGTACACTCTGGAATGCCATCGGCATTGGAATTTCCCTTTATGGAATTTGCCAGATCAGTGCATTTGGTTTGACTGATATCACTTTGCTGCAGAATTTGCTCTTTGGCAGCCTCATTTCAGCTGTGGATCCCGTGGCGGTGTTAGCCGTCTTTGAAAATATCCATGTCAATGAGCAGCTTTATATCCTGGTGTTTGGAGAGTCTTTGCTGAATGATGCTATAACTGTGGTAAGTTACTTGATAAATGATTAATTGATAAAAATGATGAATGATTGTTTACATGCCACTCCACTGTATCTCTTTGTATCTGCTTATTACAGTTTGCTAATAGATGGAAGTCAAGGAGTGCTAATGTGACTATCTAATTCTTTAAACTTTAGGTTTAGAAACCACAGTGGTCTTACTACGTGAGAGTAATGGTAGCATATTTACTGTAGGGATTTTACTACCTGATCACTCTAGTTTCTGTATCTTTGTAATTCTGTTACTTCTGTAATTTGAAACTCTCTGTTTTCCTCACCTGCAGAAATGTTGGGCAGGAAAGGGAGCAGGCCAGTGTGGGTGTCACAGTGTGTTAATGGGGAGGATGGCAAATCATGGAGATAGCACAGGACCTGGCTGAGGTTAACGTTTTGCGTATGCCCATGCACTTGGAGCTGCCCTGAAACCACCAATACATATATCCCAGGCTACAGATAAGACAGCCACCTGGAGGCAGTAATTTCTAATCATTAACTAGCTGAACTAGGGTTGTGGTGCTGACCTGAGGACAGCAATCTGCGAATTCCATTATCCCCTGCAGTGTCCCTCATTTGTACCTGATGACACTGTGTCTAGGGCATTACTCCCATTTATCCATGCCTTGAAATCCTGACCATGCCAACCATGTCCTAGCATGCTTTCTGTTTTGTGAGGCATAGAGGCCCTGTTTTTCATATGCTGGAAGGATCAGAAAGATTCGTGAATTGGGTCTGCACTTTCCTGTCTCTGTCCCTGGCTTCTTCTTCCTGTCCCATTCTATGCACAATTGTCCTTCTGTTTTCCCCTTTTCTTGGACTTTGCCTCACCAGTTTTTCCCTTTTCTTGGACTTTTCTTCACCTCCTTAACACATGTATATGTCATCATTTATTCTGAGCCTTGGTATTGATAAAATCTTGTGTGTCTGTGGGAATACTATATTATTTTTTCACTTACACTGCACGCTTTACCTGAATCTGTTGCTATCCAGTCAGCTGAATTGCATCTCCTCTTATGGGCTTGCCTTGAAGCCTAGCTTTTCTCATTAGCTTATAGTTGGAACTGCCTGCCAATGCTAAAATGATACTTAAGCCAGTCCTGTAAATAAATAGGTGTACATACTGAGTTTCAAAAGGCTTAGCAGTTCAGCCGTAGCAGGGTCTGTCTCTAGTCACTCTTAATGGCCACTTGTGCGATGTCTCTTCATACAAGATTTTTTTCTAGGGGGAAAGGCTCTAGTTATTTAAAACTTGTTGTTTGGTGGATTTTTCCAAACAAAATCACTTTTTTCAATCACAAAGTCAGCCACTGGAGCAGCAATTAGTACTGCATGATTTGCTAGGAAAACCCTTCATCCTGATCACTGGCATATTCATATGTGCTATTTCCCAAAGGCAACTTTCTCTAAACCACCATTTTTATAGGGGCTGGCATGGCAATTTAATGTGTAGCTTTCCTGTAGGCATCATTATTGCCTTCTCTGGAGGTTTCCTTATGGCCTACCTCCCCAGATGCCCTAACAGAGGGAAGATAACCTGAGGAGTCTTTAGGGACAGTCCAGTAATGCACCGGCCTTACATATATTTATAAAGGAGAGAAAGGAATGTAAAGTACCTTTGGTCTTACTTCCTATCGCTTGAAGGTAGCACTTGGACAGAGATCAAGTTGTTTCCACATGCACAGAATTGGTCTGCTAATAGTTCCTTGTTATGTTTTTGCACACCTGCAATCATGTGATTATACCTAAAATGTGACCCAGGCCGTCACACAGATTCCTGGGGCTGCCCTTAGAGGACCTTGCCTTCCCTTCCCATAGCAGGTGCTGCTGGAGCAGCTGTTGCTGGGCTCTCAGCCATGTGCTCTGAGGAGGTGATGTTATGTACTCTCCCTTCCTCTGCCCCTGTTTCACAGGGGGAGCTGATAAAACCCATGACCAGCAGAGCTCAGAACCTTTCAGCTTTCATCTGCTGGAGCCCTTGAGTCCTACCTGCCCTGGCAGGACCTGAAGTGGGATGTGGGGATGAAGTAGGATGGGAGTTGAATGTAGGTTGGCCTTCCATGGAAGCCGCCTAACTCCTATGGCCACTGCAGTATCAAAAACCTGGGGTTACGCAGATAGGCAGTGCAAAACAGGGTGGCTTTACTAAAGGTGCTTTTATTAGAATAGCAGTGTCACCTATGCTTTCCTTTTCAGGGAAGGTGCTACTACACCTTCATCTTGTATAGAAAGAAAGGTGTGTTTTCTCAAGAATATCAGTTCTGCTGCATTTTTCAGATGGTCTTTCATACCTAATAGTTTTTGCAATATGTCTGTGCATTTGAATGTTCCATTTCCCCCACTGGTGGAATTTTGGAGCTTGAATTTGGCAGAGGACAATGTTTGACAATTGGATTCTTGATCAGAGTTGGTACTTTACCAAAAAACTGTCAGACATAACTAGCAAGGTGATATTAAATGGTAAGATCACAGCTGAGTGTTAGCAGTTCAAACTCCAATTCTGGGCTTAAAATCAGAAAGAAGGAGCCAGCATCATTATAATAATATTATTCCCATGTTAGAAAACATTACAGAAATACTCTGTATTCTGCCTCTGCTGACAACATTATTTTAGAGTGCTTTAAAGTAATTTTAGAATTAAAAACTTAATAACTGAGAACTGAGGAAAATAAGCAATTAGTATTTCAGAGATACTCTGAGACAAGATTAAAAAGTGATCAGTGACTAATATTGCTTGGTGTGACCTTCAGTGAGTTCAGCTGAAGGCTATTGAGTTAATGGAAATCTTGAACGTCAAAAAATTCCCCTGTTCTCATACCAAATGCATTAAAAATGTCACCGGAGTTGGTGTTTAATGCACTTGGAAGTTTAGAGAAAGCTCAGTAAAACTGAACTGCTGTAGAGTGAATGGGAAACGAACCTGATTTTGATCTCATGTGCAACAGTGTAAATAAACAACAATGGGAATGAGGTTAAAATCATGTTCATTACATTCCATAGTCATAGCTGCTGCTTTTACCATGGCTGAGGTACAAAGGAGAAAATTGCTTTTCTTCTTTCAAATAACTTATGGCATTAGACTTGTTATTTATGAAGATGTCTCCATGTGGAGCAACAGGCTCCATTCTATTTGCCGGGGGTATACTTTGCTGTGAAGATGAGGTGACGCTATGGAAAGCCTTGGATAGATAAAATTCTCTGCTTCTTTACAAGAACCTTGCAGTTCTCTTACTTTAGAGGCTAGCCTTGTATATATTTATATAGTTATTTTTTAAAATGTAAAAAATGCTATTTAAAACTCAAAGAAAATAGTCAGCTTCTGTAATATGTACCAAGAGAGTATTCTGCCCGGTCAAATTCTGCAGGTGTCTTAGAGAAAAACACAACTCTGGGATCGTCCCAAGTTTCAACAGGTGACTCAGGGAAACTCCTTGCACACAACTCAAGTCAACAGTATTCTTCAGTCTGTGATTCAAGGAGTCCTGGGAGTCTGTGGAACAAGAGTACCTTGTAAAGTGACCAGCAAAGGCACTCCTACTGTCAGTAGGTTTAATTCTGGTATACTTCTCTCCATGCAAATCCATAAGGTCCGCAAATCAAAACAGGTGGAAAAACTGTGGAGCCTATGACATTGTTTTCTTGTCCTGCACAGTACACAGTAACATGGAATGGGTCAAAAAGGCTGGGAGTCTGCCTCAGAGCAGCAGGGGGTTTGTCCAGATGAAAAAGGAGACTTCTCCCAAGTGGACTCATCCTGAGAGATCACTGTTATCAAATAAATAGAATCATAATCCTGCTGTTATTGTATTTGCTGCTTTGTAATGAAAATTACTGGTAACTATTCTAGGTTTCATTTAACCTTCTATTTTCATGCTTGCTCTGGAATATATTTTTTCTTTTCTGTTTCAGTTCTTTCACTTAGCCCAAATGACCCATAATAAGCCATGTCTTTGCATTAAACTCTTAGTTCTGTAAGACTTACCCAGTTTTGACTAAGAAGTGCTGGACAGCTTATGTTCTGTCCTGTGAGAGAGAACTAGACTGCAAACATGAGAAATCCTTCCACAGCCACTACTCAAACACCTACTTTGTTAGCACAATGCAAGTACTGATAAAACATCGTTCTCTCAAATAGCATTCCTGATAGAGAAACCTGTTTGGTTTACTGAGAAGTCCAGAAAGAAAGCAGAGGTTTAACTCCTGCAAGCTGTCTAAGATGACTGGTCTTCACTGGCTTAGCCTGTGAACCCACTGTGGTGGGAATAGGTGCCTGTGACCAAAGTTAGCTCTGTACAAGGGGACAGTGTAGCCATCCTGGTACTGCAGGGCTGGGAGCATACATGCAGCACCAGGGAAGGGTTGAATCTCCCAGGTGAGTCTGCAGATGGGGCAACCCTTTAAGGTTTCTTTATGAGTAACTGATTCCACTGTTTTCTGTTTTGGAGAAACTAAAATACGGGATATTAGAGAAATGTGGACTTTAGGTTGTACTGTTCCCTGTATAAAACAAAAAGGGTCTCTGGCTAAGAAAACGTGATAATCCCATTGACCTAGTTTGTTTTGGAGGATGGTTATAAACACTTTGAAAATTAAACTGGGCAAACACCTGGAAACAGTTTTTTTAATGGCAATGAAATCCAAATCTCTAGAAATATTGGATTCCTAGTGGTCGATAATTTTGAGCAAGAGAGATGGCTTCATGAATACCATGTTTCTTTTACTCCTTGAGGTGCTCACTGTCTGTTCCCAGCTCCCCCTACACCCTCTCCTATCCCACCAGTTTAGATGAATCTGTGGTCTAGTTCAGTGCTCTACCTCTCAGTGTCATGTAGATCAAACAGATTTGAAAATAACCTGATTTTTCACTGGTTGTGAAACTGGTGGGTTTTTTTTCTCCTTCTGTTTTATTTCTTTTAATCTGGGGAAAATCTGAAATGGACATTTGTGGAGAAATTAGAAGCTCTGTAAATAAATGAAGAATTAAAGAAGAATTAGATAGATTTATCCTCCTGGCCCCCAGAGTGGCACAGGTTAAGAAATCTGTCCCATTTGCAAAAATGGGAGTAGTTATATTTATCTGTCTTTGTCTATCTCCCCAGTATATATGGATGACAAATACTATGCCAGAGATAAATAACAGCATATCTAAAAAGTGAATTCAAGGTAGATAGAGAAATTCAAGTTCAACTTTTAAGCAGAGGAACATAATGGCATGAAGGGAAATTGAGAATAGTTCAAAAAGATAATGTGCTTTCTTTTTCCTCATAGGTCCTGTACAATTTGTTCAAGTCTTTCTGCCAGATGCGCACAATTAAGGTTATTGACATATTCGCTGGGATTGCTAACTTCTTTATAGTGGGGATCGGTGGAGTATTGATTGGAATCCTTTTGGGATTTGTAGCAGCCTTTACCACCCGTTTCACCCATAAAATCCGAGTGATTGAGCCACTCTTTGTCTTCCTGTACAGTTACTTGTCATACATAACAGCTGAAATGTTTCATCTCTCGGGCATCATGGCGTAAGTACCCCAAACTTCAGTAATCATAGCATCCAAGTAAGAATGCCAAAGGAAATTGGAGAGAGGATCAGATTTTGCAAACCTTGCCATGTGGCATTGTTCCACAGTGCATGGCAGAGTTACTGGCTTGAGGATTTCCGGCCTCTTCCCTCCCGCTTCCACCCCATTCTCTCAGCTTGCCACCACACCAGCTGTGTCACTAAAACTGCTCATGGCATCACATCATAAGCCATATCCTTGAAATGTTCCAAGTTAAAAATATTCACTTGTATTTTCAGTGGGCTTATTTTTAACCCAGGTCACTTTGGTGACCTGTGTCCTCATGTGACCTTTCAACTGGTCATAATGGCATGGGTGAGGAGTGTCCCATGGTGCTGTAGGGGCAGTGGTGGCAGGGAGGGTGTGGGAGTGGTAGCAGGGAACTTCATGAGCTGGCTTCACTTTTGATGCCAATATATTGTGAACCTATCTTTAAAAGTTAGTCATGTGAGCAGCCAGTAAGTACCATTCAATGAAGACAATGTATATATCATTAAGGCAAACTCCTGCTGGATTACAGGCACAATAAAGATTGGGTGAATGTAAAATTTTCAGTCCTATGGTGATATAATCCTATAGTTTAGTATCTTGATACATGTGCCTGTGTGTTACAATGTTCTCTGTATGCATCATTATGTATAAAATAATATTTTTCTTCCCACTTCCAACAGATAGAAATATTTTCACTTCTGGTTTTCCACTCTTGGTCTTCAGTAAAAAAAGAGCACAGCCTCTCTCTTCATTCTGTTTATACTGTAACAACTTCAACATTAGAAAGAGCCTTTATGACATTTGATATGCTTAAATGTTTTGCTCTGGTTCCAAGTAATATTTTTAAAGCCAACTTTCTTTAATGAATTTGTATTGTTCTAGTGGCAAATATGAGTCATTCAGGCATTAGGAGCAGAGCTTTTTCTGCAAGCTCAGATGTTACTGCTGAGTATCACTAATACTTGATAATACCTCACCTGATTATTATCTTCTAGGCAAGTGAAGATAGGTTTAATATCATAGTCATGCCAGTATAAGGTTTTCAGGGGCTGGGAGGCGATTTACAAGGAAACTTACAGGTGATGATTATACTTATACTGATTTCAGTAGTATAAAAATAGGAATATGCCATGAAACAACAGGGGTTGGAACTTTAATGTCAGTAAAGAGCTAAAGATTGCCTGGGTTTCTTCCTCTGATATGAGCCTAAATAAAGCACCATATGCATCCACTTTGACCGAGTTCATAAATGTGCCATCTCTTTTCATAGCTTCTATTCATAGCATTTGTGTGGTTTCCAGTTTCCTCCACCTCTTAAGCCAAATGTCCTTGACATCCTATGATCAAATACTTAAAGGGTTTCTGAACCAAAAACGTGTGGCTAAACTGTACATGGAAAAAGTTGTGGCAGTGTTTATGAAAATACTGATTTGGACCTGCTGCATCCAGGACACAAAGGAAAGGGCATGGTGGGTCTGGGGGAGGGTCAGTGGACCCACCACATGCCAGTGCCTGCCACCAGCAGATCGTTGTTTATGAAACTACTGATTGGGCCCTGCTGCATCCAGGACACAAAGGAAAGGGCATGGTGGGTCTGCTGGAGGGTCAGTGGACCCACCACATGCCAGTGCCTGCCACCAGCAGACCAGTGCTTCCCACAGCACTAACAGCCTATTCATTTTCATTTGTGCAGTGGCCCCTGAGTGGGTGCAGAACAGAAGAGGAAACACAAAGTATTTTTGCCCTCAAACAGCACGATAGAAAATGAGTTATCTTTAAAATGTTCTGTCCATTTTTGACTCTAAGCATACTTTGTAATTGCTGACAGAATTGTGTACAGCAGTAACATCCCAGCTGAGCCAGAAGGGCTCTCTGCTGCCATGTAGGGTCTCAGCTGCTGTAAGCCATAAAGCCTGTCCCATCCCAGCAGTGCTGCTGAGAACCTTGGAGCTCCTGCAATCTCTGCATCCCCTTGGAGTAAATCTACCCTCTTCTTTTCACATTTCATTGGCCTTTGAACTACAGAGAGTAATTTGCTCTGTGTCACAGTGCAAAAACACATACCAGTGTTGAGTTCCCTGTCGTTTTCTGCAGCGACTGACTCATGTAAGGATTGCTTGGGTCTGACTTAAAAGTCAGCCCTCCTTTGAGAAGGTAGTTGGAGCAAATGACCTTGGAATGTCCTTTACAAATGAGATTGTTTATTTATTACTTGCTTCTCTGGCCCTTTACAGTTCAGCCTATGAGGAATAATTGCCTGGTCTCCCCTTTTTCACCCATATCCATGAGTCTGTTAAATTACTGATTCCCAGGTTTATAAAGATACTCAGTGAGACCTTGTAGTTACATGCTGTACCATACTTTAGGGGAAGGACATGAACAGGAACGTACAGTGTTACCAAATAAATAAGATACTTACATGGATTGCCTCATTCCTGGGCAAGTAGGAATTCACTAGCAGAGGAATAGAAGGGAATGAAAAGCACTTGTCCCTCTTCTGATAAGTCTGTGTACTCATTCTAAGGACAAACGATTCTTGAAATGTCCGTATATAACCCTTGCACTAGGTTACTTGGCTGAAATACTGAAGGGACTGAACCATGTCCCTGCAAGCAGCAGTGAGAAAATCTTCAGAAGGAGAGGAAAGAGTTTCTACTGTAACTAGAGCTGGGTGTGAATGAGGATCTCAGGTGTAAAACATACAGATGTGAATCTGAGCTTTATTCGCTTGCTTCCATTTCTAATTATAGTGCTGCATTTTCTGCTTACTAATTTCTCATAAAGGCTGTGAAGCAGCAGAACTTTTAATATAGGTTTGGTTTTTTTTTTTTTGCAACAATAAATTAGCAGGCAGAAAGGAGCAAACATTGAAACTACTGTAAGTTTAGTAGGTCAAGGAAACTTGAGGATTGAATCCAGTGGCCTAGTTTATTGCAGTCCTGACAGAAACTGTACTGTTTATACAGTGAGACTTTTATTCTTCAGAAGTACAGAATGTTGCAGGTTAATTGCAATGAAGTGCTTTTCCCTTCCCCTTCTTGACCAAGGCAACTACTCAGGTCACAGAACTGGAAGCCAGAATTAATGTATGTGGATGAGAAATGTAAAATAAAACACATCTAAGCTTTGGCTTTGATTATTGTGACAGTAAAAATTTGGTTTTTGAAGAACTTATTATAATAATGTACATAAAATCTTGCATAAAGACATTGGTTTTATATTAAATTCTAACACTATGTCCCCACACAATTTTCAAATGAAAGAGACTTCAACTTCTTTTTCTAATGTAAAAAAATACTCTAAAGAAATACCTGATTCAAAGTGAGCAGTGATTAGCTGTGGAATATTACTTACCTGAAGAGTAACAATTAATGTACTGCTATATTTGTTATAGCATTGAACAACTCCTCAGTTGCTTGACACTAATTGAATGAATGCAAAATGTGCCTGAAAATAAGAGTGTTGTCCCTTTAAGTTCTAGTGGTTAAGCAAGATAGGTGTTTTAAGTTACAGCTTGCAGGGATTCTGATTAATATGGTGACAGATTCTTATCAGACATCTATTTACAGTGTCTCCATTACCTCAGGTTCCAAAAACAAACCATGTCCAGAGAATGCTTCCCCACTCCCCATGCTGCAGGGCTTTCCTACATTACTATAATCATGAAAACGTTTTATTTTAGGAAGGTAATAAATAGTACTGCATGTTTTGTTGTGCCTTTGATGCAGACCTGACAGTCCTAATGCTTCAGGGCACTAAGCTGCTGCTTTGGGACTCTGAAATGACTGTGGCCCTAGAAATGGCTGTTTTGCAGCCCACCCACTGCCTTCTTGCTCTTTTGCATTTTCTGCCCCTGCAGTTGGCAGCTCCACTGAGTGTGCCATCGGCTGGAGCAGCCAGACTGCATCAGACTTGTTACACTTGTGCAGATAAGCAGTGTACCCACAGGGGAGCTGTCATGACCCATGGCATAGCCTGAGTTGTTTGTAGGTGTGTCAGTGCAGCCTATGGCTTGTGAAGAACTGGTTTGCCACTGAGTATGAGACTTTTGGAGGGTCAAAGTGTTAAGTAGATTTGAGAAGATTTGCATATGTGCTTTTGTGGTTGATCATTAGAACTATGTGCAAACTGAGGAACCTGGGAGTGTTGACAGCTTCTGGGCTTGAGTGCATGTCCTGCTTCTTGTCAGGACAAAATCCATGCATGGCCCAGGTCCTCTCCCGCTTTCTTCCTCAGGCACATAAGTTTGTGGGATTTGTTGTAAGTCCCCAGTCTGGGCAACTGAAGATTCCAACAAAGAGGACAGCTGGGAAAAGCATCAGTTTGTCAGTATTGGCAAAATTTCAGGACTTCTGTTGTCCCAACCAC
Organism: Corvus brachyrhynchos; assembly: GCF_000691975.1. NCBI lineage: Eukaryota > Metazoa > Chordata > Aves > Passeriformes > Corvidae > Corvus > Corvus brachyrhynchos. The sequence continues at coordinate 3,131,516 of NW_008238464.1, forward strand.
ATGCTCAAACTGGAAAAGTTACCTTAACTACTTAGAGTATCAGGGAGAAAGCTTGCGTGCTTATGAAATCGACATTGTATCTTCCGCAGTGGAGCCTGTGTAACCAGGATGAGCTCTGCTTCCCCGGCAGTGTGCTACCTGTGGACCACAGTGGATCTTTCTGTTTAGGACCTTGGTGAAATCAGCTGGCAATGAGGAGAGGGCTGACAATTTTATCAGTCCTAAATATAGATGGGGGTCTGGGACAGTCTCAGTGAGGCTTTCTTCCTTCTTAGACTTGAGTTTTCTTAGTGTTGGAGCTAGTCTTTGCATGGCAATGGACATTTTATTTTGTGCTGACTAGATCTGCTTCTCTATCACCAAGTATAGGTGGACAAAAATGCAGAGTGAAGGCCAGGTCAGGTGCATTATTCTGCCTGTATTTGTAAGCCACTATCTGCCCCATCAGACTGCATCTGTCCCCATATCACATCCTCTTCCTTGGGTTTTATTCACTCTGATGTACATTCAGGGCCTCTTCTGCTTGGGAGAGGTCAGCAGAGTACACTGTGTTTGCTCCCAGTGTCCACATGTCCTCCCAGGCTTGTCCCTCAGAAGTATTGTTGCTCAGGCACTTTGGGGATGTAGATGTGGCTCCATGTAAGAGAAGGAAACTTCTGGACAAAACTAACTTTAATTAATCAGGAGAAATGTGTTCAGAGTCTGGCAGTGACTATAACCTGAGCTGCTGCTATGGGCTCCCTCTTGCAAAATGCTAAGGAAGTTCACTATATGAAGGTCCTTTTGAAGTTACTGCTGCTTCTGGGATTTCTGCTGTTCTGCCATTTAAAAAAAAAAAAAAAAATCCTTATTTTGAAGAAAGAGCCCAGGCAAGTGTGTTCATAATGTCAATGAGGTTTTTCTGAGCTCTGCCCCAGTCTGCCTGTCCATTTCCATTCACATTCAGGGGTGTTTGATTCAGAGTGCTTCAGAGATGGGGCTCTTGGCTTAGAAGCAGGACATGCTCAGCAGAAGAATTTCTGCAGTGAGGTCTTCACAGAACTTGGGAGATTTCAAGAGACATTTTCAGGGATGCTAGCAAACCTGCCCTCCTCCCCCATGAGAGAGAGAAGTGTAGAGATTTCAGCATGAAGAAATATCCCCTATGTTAGCAAATAATTATAAACTGAAAACCTGGTGTAACTGGAATACATAAGCATGGACAAGTTGGCTGTATTCAGAGAGACAATGTAAATACATCTCTGTTTCTCTGTTTAGATTTAGTGTGCATAGTTTGACTGAGAACCCATACATAGATATGTATAATGTTCTTAAGTGGGAATCAAAGCAGATGTTGTTGCCCTAGACAGTAGAACGACAGCTGTTTCACAATGTACCTTGCCTTAGTTGTCCACCCTGATAATTACTAGTCAACTCAGACTGTGCTTCCCTATACTGAGACACCACCTTGAGCTTATCCTCCAGCCAGCTCTGCTAATTACCCTAGAACTGGTAAATGTGTAGCTGAGTGGTCCTCAGCCATCCCTGTACCGTGGGCAGCCGTATTCAGCAAATGATGTACAACCAGTAATGTCATTCTTTGCTTTTCCTGAGGATTAACAAACTCTGTTTGCTAACACAGAAAATGGACTTGTAGATGTATTTACAGTAAGCCCTTTCTTTCCTCTCATGTGTCAGCTGAGATGCCCATTTCATTCATTTGTAGATGCTTTAAATGTGCAGCAGCACCTGTGTGATTTCTGGTGGTGTTTTTCTCTTATTCAGCCCTATGTGCAGGCAGAGCAGGCCTAAACTGGTGAAGGATGACAAATTGTCTGTAGCCTTGCTGCTTACTTTGCTTGGAAGAGGAGCTGACTACTGTCACTGCCATTGAGGTGGGACAGCTGCTGGTATGGAAGGAGGGAAGTCCTGGCCTGCCCCAGGATGTGCAGTTTCCACCCTGTCTAATGTGCCTCAGCAGCAAAAGATGCAGCAAATCCTGTTTGCCAAGGCTGTCCCTATCTCTCCTCATTTCTGCCTCTTTCAAAACAGAGTTGAAATGACCCCTGCACAGATCATGTGCATTTAGTATGTGAAAAAACCCTCCATACACTGATGTCTTCTCAGAAAACTTCCCATTGCAGAAAAAAAATCGTGCCCAAAATTGTAGGTTCACCAAGCCTGTAAATTTGAGATTGGTTATTGAATAAGTTACGCTTTGCATTTTAAAGAGAGCTATGGAAAATGAATAATATTATGTAGATATGAGAGAGGTTAAAAAAAACATAAAGCCAATGAAATATGGGATAATGTTTGCCTTTTAGGATTACAGCTTGTGCCATGACCATGAATAAATACGTGGAGGAAAATGTTTCTCAGAAATCCTACACAACAATAAAATATTTCATGAAGATGCTGAGCAGTGTCAGTGAGACTTTGATCTTCATCTTCATGGGTGTGTCTACAGTTGGGAAGAACCATGAGTGGAACTGGGCCTTTGTTAGCTTCACCCTCCTCTTCTGTTTAATCTGGAGGGCACTGGGTAAGCAAGTCTCAGACTATGGGTCGGTATTCTTTGCAAGTGAAATGTTTTACCTCTTGTCAAGTAGAAAATGCCAAAACTTAGACAGAGACCCATCAGTTTGTAGAGTGGTTTTTGTATTAGTAACATGCAAGGTGAACTTCCACCTTTCCCCAAAATGGAACCTAAAAATCAGTTTTGTCCTGATCCTGCCCATCTAAAGGGAGAGGCAGTCTGCTTGTTAATCACAATACATGTATTTAAGTAAACATTTATTTACAAATAAGCAAATTTTGGTGGAAAGAACTAGCAGTCATACAACAATTAAAAAGTTTGTGGGGTTTTTTGTGGTGCTTTTTTTGTGGGGTTTTGTGGTTTTGTTTTTGTTTGATTTTTTTCTTTGTTTTTGGTTTGGTTTTGTTTTGAATTTATGTTTACTAGCTTTGGGATTTTCCCAGTCATTGACATAAATAGTATCAAACCAGGAAATGCTGTAATTGAAGTGTTCAGGTATATATTGCAAAGACAAACCTCCTGTAAGAAACTGTTCAATCCCTCCTGAATTTGCAGAACTAGCTCTTTTTCTTTTACCTAGAGAACTAAGTGTAGGGCAGGCTGGTAGGTCTTAAACCTGCTCCTTTGCCCAGCTTCATCTGAAATTATTCAGTCCCTCAATGTACAAAGGTGGGTCATGCTCAAATCTGCAATCCTACATTCAGCTCCCAGTTCTCTTTACAGAGCAGAAATTTGGACTATATTTCTACTGCACCTGCAACCCCAGAATTAATATTTTATGCTGAAAAGCAGCCAAACAGCCTGGTTACCACCCAGCTCTTGCCCCCCCCGTGCTTGCTCCCTTCACCTGCCTGCACTGGTGTCTTCTCCCCCATCCCCAGTCCTGCATCCTTCCTGTCTGTGTTAGTAAAATTGAGTGAATAGGAGTTTGCAGGATTCTAAGCACAGATTGATGGAAGGGACAAGCCAATTTTTAAAATCACCTCAAATCCTATTAAAAAGCAATTAGGAGTCTTGGTCTATACTGACAGAGAATTATTGCTGTTCTAGAGGTGCAGTCTAGTAGATAGCTGTCTTGTGGAGATCTATTAGCTGCCTCAGGTCCTAAATCCAGCTGACCTGAGGTGTTTAGCTCACTAAATATGTTTAAGATTATGTCCCTAAGGCTGTTTAATTTAGTATTATGGTATTTTCAGGCTGCTAAGTAATGTTTCATTTCTTCAATAATATATATTGAAGAAGCAAATAAAAGTTAAGGAGCAAATAGAAGTGTTTCTAAACAAGTATTAGCATCATGGGCTACTTCTGTGTAATTTAAGTTCCCTTTTTTTCCCCTCCTCTTTATATTTCTGTTTTTTTCCCTCAGGTGTTTTTGTTCTGACTCAGATCATTAATGTATTCCGGACAATACCTCTCACTTTTAAGGACCAATTTATTATCGCCTACGGAGGTCTTCGAGGAGCAATTTGTTTTTCGCTTGTATTTCTGCTTCCTCCTGCTGTGTTTCCCAGGAAGAAATTGTTCATCACTGCTGTTATCGTGGTGATATTCTTTACTGTTTTCATTCAGGTAGTACCTTTCTTCTCCTGGACTTCTTCTTTCTCAGACAGGTTGTAAATAAGCCATGGGTAGAAAAAAAAATGTGCTAACTTACTGTAAGGAACATACTTGAAGGTATTCACCATAGTCATAGTAGAAAAAATGCTATGCATACCACAGGCAGGTAGCAAAAGTATGCCAGATATTAAGTACTTATGCTAACATATAAGTAGTATTAAGTATTTAAGACTAGTGAGGTTGGAGTAGAGATAAAAGATAATCTGGGTACAGCTCCAGCACTAATTCTTTTTTTAGAATGTTTAAATGTGTGTGGATACTCAGGAGTTCAGTGTTGGAGACAATGCACAGTGAGAAAGGA
>NW_008238464.1:3136004-3162200 GCF_000691975.1 Corvus brachyrhynchos
AGGGAAAGACACTAAGGGCCCAGACAGGTGAATTGGAGTCTGGGTGTTAGGAAGTGATGCTGCAAACCAGCTGGACATCCCTAAAAAAGCACCAAGTGTGTGGAAGGACATGAAGAACTTGTCTTTGGTGACCACCTGGCCATGGAGGTCTGGTCAAGGGCGACCAAGAGACTGAAACCTGCAAAATGTAGAGGAGGCCAAGCCTGTCAAATAAACATATCAGACTAATCATTATCCAGAGCAGTGAGAGACATGTGAGTGGCTACTAATGAAATTTCAGATCTGTGGGAAAAAATGTAGAATTTTGTTACTCTGCATTTTACATGGAAAAAGGTGCTGTGGGAAGAAAGTATCTGTGCTCCTGCTTGGGAAAAGGGGCAAGGTGGAGGTCAGTGAGTTGATTTATGAAAACTGATTCTGAAGGACAGAATAATTTAAAATATGGAGATAAATGGAATGTGCTATGAGATGCAGCATGATTTATCAAAGAAAAACCTGGTATCATTCTTTCATAAGGCAATTTATTTTCTAGAGTAAACTCATTTAACTGGACTATTGTAAAATCTTTGGGGAGGGGGCTACAGAGGAGATTGTTGATGTAACTACTCATTAAACTGAGGTTTAGATTTACATTAGGATGACTGTAAAATGAATGAGGAAGGAGCTGACAGTTTCTCCTTTAAATGGAAATAGAAGCAGATTGTCCTTTGGGTCAGAAAGGATCTCTGGGGGTCTCTAGTCCAACCCTGGGCTCAAAGCAAGGCCACCTTTAAGTTAGATGATGTTAATCAGGGCCATTTCAAGCTGAGTTCAGAGTATCTGATGGATGGAGATACCCCAGCCTCTCTGGGCACCTTCTTGAGTGTTCAGCCACCCTGGCCTGATAATAGCCTAATGAGATATTATTAAAGGAATTCCTCAAGGATAAGTTAATACTCTTGTTAATTGACGATGGCACATAAAGGTAGGAGGTTTTGTTGCTGATGTTTCTTGATGACAGATTTTGAAAAGTGTTCTCAGTGTAACAGTGAGATAGAGTATCCTGTAGAAAGAACTGAGGGCCAATATGAAAGGAGCAGAATGATATTGAACAGTAATATGTGCAAATGTGTTCTTGCTAGGACTTTCTTACTAGGAATTTCTCTTGTGAAATGGGAACCTTGCATTTGGAAAAAAATAGAAAGGGAAAAAGATACAGGTGTACTAGTTGGTAATGGGGTAGATTTTAAGTCAACAATGCAGTGGGGACAGAAGAAAGGCAAATCTGATCTTAGGGCATACTGAGACAGGTATTTCCATTAGGGCATAGTGGCACATTCTGGAGTGATCACGGGACTGGTGAGCCTGTCATGTGAAAGGAGACCAGGATGCCTTGGCCTTAGCAAGATGAAGGAGAAGAGGGACTATAATTACTGTTTATATGAGGGAGTGAACACTGTTTAAACTAAAAGGACAAATGTTGGCACAAGAACAAAGTGGTACACAGTGACCATGATGCAATTAAGAAGCAGCTTTCTAATTGTCAGAACAATAAGGTTCAAGATGAGTGTTCCATTATGAGCAATGGGGCAAAGAAACCTAACTACTTTTAAGATAAAGCTTGATTCATTTACGAAAAGAAATGTGACCACGTTGTCTGGGATAGTAGGGACTGATCTCAACACCACAGGAGGTTCATTCCTCTCCCCTATGCCAGTGTGTCTATACAAGTAAACAAATTATCTTAATTCTTCCACAAATAATTGTTCAAAACCATTATATCATTCAGGGATAGCCAAAATGTTTTGTTCTTTCTCCGAGAATGGTCAGGCAAGGACACATATTTACAAAAAACCTTAGTGTCATGATCTTAAATATCAATAATAGTACTGTTTACATATCTTTGAATACCTATTTTGGAAGTAATCACTTAAAAAGAGGACTTTACATGTTCACTTTGAAATTATAGGGAGTCAGTTTATTAGTTCATGTTTTTCTAGCACATAACAAAACTGAAAAAAAAAAGTTTATAATTACTATGGATGGGATAGGTGATGTATTCCTGATAGGTTCAGTTAGGTTGACCATCTTGGATTCCTCAGTTCTAGGGTGCCCCTTTCTTCCTTCCGTTGCATTAGTGGAGTCTGAGCTGACAAGGGCTTCATAGCTAAGTGCAAAACCTGCTAATCAAAAGAGTGAATTAATTTTTATAATTAGTGTGTTCTTTTTGTCTTCACAGGGAATAACAATTCGCCCACTAGTGGAGTTTCTTGATGTCAAAAGGTCAAATAAAAAGCAGCCTGCTGTCAGTGAAGAAATTTATAACAGGGTATGTTGCAGCCTCAGTATCGTAGGTGAAACTCTTGCAGAGATGAAATTCCTAGTCATGTTCGGAAAGACAACTATTCGTCATACAGTATTATGGAGGGGTTGTACTAGATTTCTTTTTGATAGCTGTTGTAAGCACAATAATTGTAAAGCTTATATTTAACTTTCGACAATTACCAAAATTATTGTTACATATCATTATTTTGGAATCTCTCACTTTCTTAATTGTTCAGATCTTGAAGTAAATTAACTTTCCGTAGTCTATTTCACACACGAGATACATGTTATTTTATAATTTGGCTACATCAGGAAAACTTTGGCTTTATTTAATTACATTACACTGCATTTGAGTTAATCTAATTAAACAAATGCAAACTTCCCTTTAACACACTGTTAAACTTACCTAAGTCTTACATCATCAACCTTTTTATGGATGTATGTTTGGTACATGTGTGTCTCCAATTGCTGTGGATTATTAGCCATGCATCTTCTTGAATGTATTTCTCCTTCCAGCATACCTGAGGCAAGTGGCTTGAAATTTCAAAAGTGAGGAATAGTAAGGCCCACATTCAGGACAGAAGCCAATCTAGGCATCTAAAAGTCTGTCCTTTCAGAGCTTATCCTTTGGACATATCTACTAGGGATTTTCCATGAGACTGAGAGACCCCTACTGTGGTTCCTGAATTAGAAGCAAAAGTGTTGCCTCTGTGATCAAGTGAGACCTTAGCTGAACCTATTCAGTTTTTCATAATTCATAATAGAATCATAATAATTCATAATAGGAATAGTGTGTTTCTAATATTAGGTGAACAGGGTGCTTTAAAATGAGGCTAGACCACAAATTCCTAAAATAGGAGCTCAGGACCTAATGCTGGCTCTCAGTTCTGTCTCTGCATCCTGAGGGCTAGTGCTGATGGGGGGAGCTTCTGTCCACTGAGATTCTCTGCTCCACAAAGTCATGCTTGCCTCACTGTCAGGCCTGGGGAAGTTCCAGGCATATCACTGAGTGGTTAGGGAATTTCAAATAAGTGAAATTATGGGAAAAAACCTTACTTTCAGGCAAGAGCTGAGCAAGATTGACATTGAGGAAATTAGCAACTAACTTCTGTCCTTTTGGGGCTGTGAGCTAAGGAAGATCCAGGGGGAAAGAAACAGATTCTGTTTTTGAGCTTGGTTTGGACTGCATTTTGTAAGACTGGAGCATTGTTCTGAGCTGTGACTAAATGTTTCTGTTTTAAAGTAAGTTGGAAACTAAAAACGTCTAAAGACAAGCCAAGTGATGTCTATAAGTTTATGTAATGAACCAATGTTTTCCTTTAGTTCTTTGACCACGTGAAGACTGGAATTGAAGATGTGTGTGGACACTGGGGTCACAACTTTTGGAGAGATAAGTAAGAGTGGCATTTGAAACTCTTTGTTATACAGGAGAAGTTGAAATGGCTCAGCAGCAACAAACAAAGGCTGTTGGGCATCATATTTCATTTTCAGCATTTATTCTTGAAAGTGGATGGTTGTTTTTAGAACATGTGGGTTTCAAAGGGAAAGTAGCAAAACAATGTCTTTTACTAAACCACAAGCAAGTAGAACAGAATAGCCAGCTGGGAAGAAATCAGGCAGCCTTCTGATCCCAGGGTGAAGTATGGTACCTTCTGAGGGTGCACGTTTCTGACTGTTGCAGAGCGTTTCCTGTATGTCTGCTGAGCCTTTCATCCTTCCCAGCTGTCTTCCTGCAAACTGTATTTCTTAGGGGAGTTAAGTGACAGGTTAGTTTCCTATTTGATGGCAAACATACAAAAGCTTTTGGATTTCCTCTAGAAAGATCAATGCAGCAGCTTGCATGAGATACATGCGACATCCTAATGGCAGGCAGCTCCACAGTTCTTGATGCTTTTACTTAAGACTTAGTATCAGTTAAGAAGATTACCTGAATAATTCATATTTTTACTTTATCTGCTGAATCGTCATCTTCATTAGGTTGGATCTAATTCCTTTTACACCCAAGTTCTTTAGACCCAAAGCATGGGCACTGCTCATCACCCTCTAGTTGCTGCTCCAAGAAGAATTTAAGTGTTTTATAAAAAGAAAGAATAGCACCAGCAACACAGTGAAGATACTTTCCCGACATGGGTACAACTTTTGTGACATGGGTACAACTTTTCTTTAGTCAGCCTGGTTCTCCTCCAGTCTGTGTGAGATCTTTAAAGAAAAGGTTACAGAGGAAAGGAGAGTCCCAACTGTTCATGAACTTTACACCCAAATTCAAGAATAATTTCAGAATGTCTGTAGGGCAAAATATTTTCTGACAAACAAAATCAACACCAGCTGTAATCAATATTTTTTCAATAAACATCCAAGAGGGTGCAGTTGCTTTAGAGAAAGGAAGAACTTCTAAAGTTTTAAAAAAGCAGGCTAGAATTTCAAAGAAGAAGCAGTTGATACAAATTTTGGCCTTTTATTTGTTATTACAGTAAATATTTAATGTTCTTTTTGTCTTGATGAAAACAGAGAATTAAAAATAATATTTTTTAATAACACAGAATACCTGAAAGTTTAAAGTTGCTTCTAGGGAGACTGTCCATTAACATATGAACCAAAACACAGGTTAAGACTATCTATCTGAAGTAAAGTTGACATTGACCCTTTCTTAGGTTACTCAGCATTAGGTTGTTAACATGAACAGACACATTCCCAGAGAGTAAAGTCCTTTAAAATTTCATTAACTACAATATATTGGCTTTCCTTAACTATGCACAGTAAAAATTAACTGGTTGGGCTGGTTTGCCTCATGTACAGGTTTAAAAAGTTCGACAATAAATACCTGCGAAGACTTCTAATCCGTGAGAACCAGCCCAAATCCAGCATTGTTTCTTTATACAAGAAGCTAGAAATCAAGCATGCCATTGAGATGGCAGAGAGTGGAATGATAAGCAAGGTCCCATCATCAGTGTCTCTCAGGTAAGCAAGCGATGCCAGCATGGCCAAGCATCTCAGCTGGGTCTCATAATTTATTTCACAGCCCGGGCTGTAGGCAGGATAATCACTTTGACTTAGGATACTTTGTGTCCTAATGTCACCAGAACAGTAAGAGGATGTGAAACAAGAGCCTTTCGCCTGTAGCTTCACATGAAATGCTGTGTTCTTCCCGGGTATGTAGTTTTACTGGGACAGCTGCTCACTGGAACACTGATCTGCTGTGTAGAGTGGAGGTGGACTTGAACATGTGCCTGCCTGTCTGCTGAGAATAGCTACAAGGGAAGCCTGAGGGGCATTTTGAAAAGTACCTAAATAAAACTTACAAATTATTGTAATTTATGTCACATTTTGGAGATTTAGTTTTGTGTCTTATCACTGAATCAAATGAAATCAAGATTTCATTTCTACATGTTACATTTTCATATATTAGTTGATTGTTTTGAAATGTTGTTTCCAGCTCTAACAAAGGAAATAATTCCAATGTCATTCCTGACCATAAAAATAAAAACATTCTTGTCTCTCTCCATCCCTCTCTCTTTCTTCCCTATTTTCCTTTTTTTTTTTCATTCTGTCACAGTGACTATCATGAAGGAAAGATAAAGCCACTTTCTCCCACTGAAATGGAAAACATGCGAGAAATATTGACAAAGAATCTCTACCAAATACGACATCGAGTAAGGATGAACTTTTGCCTACTTAAATATCCTACTGCTCTTTGAATATACTGATTATCTTCCTAACACATCTTTGAGCTAGTACATCTGCTCTATCATATAATAAAAATAATGATCTTATTTACTTCTGTTGCCTTGAATCCATATTCTGTCATATATACAGTAGCATATTCACAATCCTTTGTATAAATACTTACTTGATCTTATACTATTGATAAGGCTAAATGTTTTTGTCTTATTACCTCCAATACACCTACAGTATTAGAGCAGGATCATAGGTGCCAATTCAAGCCAACATTGTCTCCTTGTATCAGTGTATTGGTCACTTCATGATATGGGGTTAGATTTCCTATTTGCCTCCAGTTGTAAAATTGTTTGTATTAAGAGTAGAGATGGTGAGCTGGAAAAATAGTGAAATAAAAGCAAAAGGACATTTCACATTTATCCTCCTGTGGCTAAGTAGTTTGAATGCCCAAGCCCTTGGAAAACATTCAAAAACTGAGCAAGCTTCAGCTTGCTGGAGGTAAAAATGACTTCCCTCTAGGGGACTCATCGCTTTCAAATATGCGTCCTCTACTGACATACTGACCAAGCTACTACAGTGGGGGGGTAAACACGGTATTAAGCCAGCTTCTTCATTTTTCTCTTTCATTATAAATATCAGCAGGTTGAAAAAAAATGAAACAAAACCAACAAAAGAAACAAGTGCTTGTGAAGGACGTGAATAAAAACATTCTCAGTTTAATTATTCTGCTTGTTCTTAATCATCTGCAATACAGTCTTGTTCACAAGGATTTATGATGCTTATTAAAGCAAAAAGCCTGTTTTTCCCTGTTCATATAGTCTGACACATTTGACATCATGCTTTCCAGGCTGTGATCACTGCTTTTATATTTCAGACAATGTCCTACAACCGACATAGCCTGGCTGCAGATGCAAACGAAAAGCAGGCCAAAGAAATTCTGATCCGTCGCCGGCACAGCCTTAGGGAAAGCCTGAGAAAAACAAACAGCCTGTCAAGGGAAAGACCGGTACTTGCATTTTGTGGTGTTTTTTGGTTTCTTTTTTTTGTCTGTTTGTTTTTTTAATTTTAATTTTTATTGGAAGCAGCTCTTTGTAGCTAATTTTCAGGCAGAAAAAAACAATCTTCTGACATGTGGGAAAAAATCCTGAATTTGGAAGACTACTGCACATATAATACCACACACCTTGAGTTGCACACATGAGCCCCTTAATTTGTGTTGACACCTTCAGCAAAGCTTCAGTCTTGTAGAATGTGATATGGGAGTGGGATCTGCTGCCATAATTTTACCTCAGAGAAGCTGGACAGGCTCTGTACACAATGTGGGGATGATCGGTATTCTCTATCAGTATTTTGATGAATGTTGATGTTTTGATGATGGTTGAGATTAATAATGACTTTGAGATAGAAAAGCTACTTACAATATGGGAGAGGAGTTTCGACCACATCAGTTAGAGCAGCTCTTCACCTGAAAAATGTTGTATGCTCTTTAGTACTCATAAAATGTAGTCAGGCCTTCAGATTTTGACACTGGTTGGGAAAACTTCCGTTTACAAGGATTGCTGTGGCATGATAATATTTGGGTCTCTGAGGCAATCCTACAATTGTAAACTTCCAACCATATTGGAATGGAACACACTAATTAAGCAGGGAAACTGATCCTCTGAATCATATCAGGTGTCAAGGAAATTAGCCATCCTATAAATATCTACTTTCATGTTGCGAATACTTAGTGACTGTTGTCTTCATTGATACAGTTGTCCTTCAGCAGCTGAGGCTGGAATAATATCTCTGAAAGGGCGGTATCTTATAGGTGATCATTACCAGAGCTACTGTGGTGTTAATTATCACAATAAGACTGTTCCTGAATGATTTTTTTCTCCTCTCAAACACAGTTACATATGTTGTCTTTTTCATACAATTGAATTATTTACTGTGTAGGATAGTGAGGAGACTCAGCAGGACTTTTGGGACAGGGAGAAAAAGGATGTCTAATAACTTTTTAAAACACACAGACTATAGTTTTAAGAATAATTATCCTTGGATAAATCCTCCACAGAGGGAAGAGGAGAAAGAGGAAAAGAATAAAACTCCAAAGAGAGAAAATCTCTAAGGGAAAAAAAAATTCCTTTCAGGTTCCTTTTTGGTCTGCCACAAGGAATGGTATGAGCAGAGGAGAGCTGGTAGACTGTAAAAATTTTAAAAATCTTTGTAGCAAATGTAAGAAAGGATGTCCTTGAGAAACTTTTGAGTTTAAAAAAAGCAACTTGTCCTGGAAAGTACCTCTCATGTTCCAGGAAGTATGAAGTGTGGTCTGCACCCAGAGCCTTTAAAGCTAAGTCTGGGGAAAACAAGGATCTTATGCCCTGAACTGGTAAATGATCATGCTGGTGCCTAACTTCCTCATCAATTTCAGTGTGACTAGTCAACTGCATAAAGTCATTTATATGTATAAAGCACTTGCAGGATCAGAATACAGATTAGTTCTTGAGCCTAAGATTCAGTCTTAACCAAACTTTTGCAGCTGGCTGATAAAAAGTTTCAAACCAATTTTAAACATGGAGCTACATGAAGTGCCATGCTTGCAGCATTTGCCTTCCTTGGGGAAACCTGTGCAGGCAAGGTTGAGGTTCGAGACCATACATTTATTAACTCTGATCTCAGAGGGCATATCACTAAGCTTTCATTTGATTAAACTGCTTGAGATTATTCAGTCTTTATCTTAGTTAGCACAGACTTCAGCCAGCAATCAGCACTGAGTATCTAGTAAAACATCACATATTAGCTAATCCCAAACTACTCTCCAGCCCTTTGGCTGCATAAACCTGTTCAAGCCTCAGTTGTATATCTGAACATACATTATGCAGGTACTCTACTCTGCAGTGACTTAAAATGTTCTGTTTCCTTTGCATGCAGGCTGCAGCAAATACAAAAAGATTCCTTTCACTTCCTAAGAACACTAAACTCCCAGAGAAACTACGAGTGCGAAATAAAACATCTTCCAGAGGTAATGAAATTTTTCTGCTTTTCTGTTACTGTGCTGCAATCATTTTGCTTACATAGAAGGAAAGTTTTTCCAGGGATGATGTAGAGAAATCAGCATGTTAGAGCATTTAAAGCATTGGGTCCTAAAGCAGAAATTTGAGTGTAGAGATATGCCCTGGACAGCAGGGTTTTGTGGGGCTTTCTCACTTCCTATTCCACACTGGCATAGTCCTCCCAGCACATCTTCTCATCTCCTCCTGCAAGCAGCAGCCTGCAACTCTTTCGCACCAGGAACACTGCCATGGTTCATTCTCCTCATCTTTATTCCATAATGTCCAGATATTCCTCTTGGATTATGAGCCTATTTGGTTTTTTTTCTCTGGAATCAGGGTAGAGGACACTGCTCTGAGAACCTAAGCAGAGAGGGCAATGAGGACATTTGGTCTAGTTTATTGTTGTCATGAAGAACTCAAAAATGCTGTGGTTTACAACCAAATTGTTATTTTTTCCCCCTGCCTAAACTCACAAATGTTTTGTATTGGAGTTCTGGAATTCTAACCAAAAGAAAATTTTAAAAATCTGTAGGAGCACAACTATTTGATGTGAAAACTTTGCCCAATTCTATATATTACTTTTGATTGTTACTGGTTTCATTACCATGCTTATACCATACTCGGGAGCATTTTCTTTCATGACAAGCTGTCATCAAGATCTCTTACTGGGAAGAAGATATATCTGCAAAGTTGTTAAAATTTCCTGATCTCCATCCCAGTTAGTTTTCCACTATTCCAAATTAATTTAACAATAGACTGTGTTTTTGTCTGTTACTAATTATATCTTTGCTCTCCTGAGTGCAGGATGCCTTTTATTCTGTAGTTAGGCTGCAGAGGTCACCTACTGTCACCTAGAATTAAAGAGAAAATGTGCCTCCAGATTATTCAATTGTCAAAAAATATATTATTTGACATATTTAGAAGGGAAAAAGCCTGAAAACACAGTCTGATGAAGACCTTCCTTGAAATATAATTATCTGGGTGAATGGACAATTACATGGTGATATATTTTATTGACCCCTTCCTCACCTTTTTAAAAGAAATAACACGAAGGCTACTAATCTAAGTTGTTCTTATGACAGTTGCACAATACACAGTTGTTTACTTTGATATATTTAAAACATCATATCTGATTAAAGTCTAAGAACAAATCTGAGGCATTCATAAACTCCTGTTGAAATTATTACCAAATGACTCAAGCGTGCAAGTTTTGATGAAGTTGTTAGTTCATTTTAAAGAAGTCAGCTGGGGAAAAATATATGGGACATGTGCATGTCCAGGCAATCACCATCTTGGTTTACCTGGCAGTGATCATTTAGGAGCATTCCCTAAACAATGATGCCAGCTTTCCCTAGAGCATATTCTATCTACTGTGCTGTGAGTGGGAGGAAGAGTCTGCAGCACTTGCCACCTATAAGATTTGCTCTGTTGATTCTGTTTCAGTGTCTTACATTCAGGCTTATTAAAGATGGGATATTTCCACCCATCTGTACACTGACCTTGAGAGATCCTTTGCCTGGTAGAGTATTGATGCTCCTTTTCCAAAGTCAGGTTTCTAGAGCCCCTGTACATGTTGGGCTCTGGAAATGCCTCTCAGTTTAGATTTCATGAGATGTGAGGGCAGGAAATCTAATTTTGGTATCCTGCTTGGATATAAGCAGGGACTAGACCCCAAGCTCAAAGAGAGACAGATTTTTCTGTCCAGAGAACGGGAAATTTCAGAGAACTGGGGAAATGTCACCTCAATCAAGGGGGCACTTGGCAATCAAGGAGCAGCTGAGTGAGGCCTTCATAAAAATCATACTTTTGAGGGGAGGGATATTTTAAAGTCAAATCTATCCTCTGTTTTGGCAGAGTTAGGGGGCTGTTACTGGGTCTAATCAGAAAGTAGTGAATATAGAAAACATGGGGAAACTTTACGGTGTGGCTGCAAGGGCTCGGTGTGCTGTTACTCAAATATTCCTGAAACAGTTATATTCTGCACCTAAAATTATAATTTTGTTTTCAATTAACAGTGGGTGACAGCAGTGACTCAGAGTTGGATGCTGCTACCACAGTGCTCAATCTAAGACCTAGAGCAGGGAAAATCTTGAGAGACCAGAGACTGAGACAACAGAGGCCACTCCCTGAGTTTAGGGTGGAGTGGAAGAATGAAGTTGACGGGAGCCAGGACGGACGAGGAGAGCAGCAGGACCCAAGCACCTTGCCTCAGCCATCCATTGGGTTCAGGCAGCCACTGCTGACAAGACCAAGATTTGGCACTCTGAGCAGGGAAGATCTGACTGCAGACCATGGGTCAGCAAGACCTATGCCACCACCACGGTTAGTTAGGCAGGCATCACAAGGGGAAAGGCAGAGAAATAAGCCTGATAACCAGCCATACTGAACATAGCCAAAGAAGAACTATTGATAATAAACCATGGACATACTAAATTAGGATTCTAAACTATCTGATCAGACTATGGGATCCATTAAAATAACAAAATAAGCCTCACTCTGGGTCTAACCACTTCCATTTGAGTTAAGTCAACTCCATTAACTAAGTGAAAAGAATACTGGATCAATTGCAAAGTTAAAGACAAAATATATATATATATATATCTCTTTTATAAATAACTTATTTCAATACTTTAATTTAATTACATTATTTTCACTGTTAAGATAGTATGGAAATGTGCCTTACCAAACATCATCTCTTGAGGAACCAAGTCATGAAGGTTCAATACACAGTTTTCCATTGAAATCATTGTTAAAAGTCCAGTGATGAATGGATTCTTAAAAAATGCCCCCAAACTTGTGTGTCATTTCAGATTTTATTTATAATCAATAATACCTATTTTAACCAGAGCTTTAATATGAATTACACTGAAAATTGCACAATGCACCTATCATATAGACTTCTAAAGAAGAATAAATATATTCCTGAAGCCTAGCTTGCTCAAAGACCTCTGACACAGAAAAAGAGGAAGAAGAGAAGAAACAAGCTGTAGGGGCAGAATTGCAAATACAGCTTATAAAAAGGACTTGCAACAGACACAAGACCTGAATAGCTTGAATTTTTACTTTCTGAATTTTTGGCAATATGTTACCTTTGAAAGGTACTAAGGATCACCAAAGAAAAACTGAATTGCTTTGGCTTTCACTTATGTCAGCAAGAACGGAGAGCACTTAGCAGGACACCAGAAGGCCTAAGAAGAGAAAACTTCAAGTGGATAAATAATGTTCTGAATCAAAATTGCTTTTTTGCACCTTAGTTACTTGCAAACACGGCAGTAGAATAGTTGCAGAGCACTGCGCGTAGACAAAGCGAGCAGTCTCCCGTTTGAGTCAGGGACCACTGAGACTCAAGAAAGCTCATTCACTCAAGCTTGTGACCCTGGTTAATTTGTTTTACTTTTTGTTTCCTCATCTGTAAAAGGGGAAAGATAATCTTTTCTTTGTCTGAGCTATGCACTCCAAGGAACAAAAATGTTCCATCTAATTTGTTTTTACAGAAAAGTAGCACAGTGGGGCCCTGGAATCAGTTGAAGTCACTGTGCACCTTAGTAACATGGACTTCTTGATGCTAGCGTCAATGGCTGCCATTTGAGGGCATATGGGAAGGGAGGGTGCATTGAAATAAATGATACTTAACTGTAGCTCTCAGGAATTTGCACTTTCTGTCCCACTTAATCTAAGTACTGAGCTTGCTTTAGCACAAATACACATTTCAGTACAATGCAGAAATAATTTTCATTCTACTTGTTACAAGATTGATAACTTTCATTGAAGAATGTACACTGTGAAATCATAACTTTTCTCTTTCATTAGCACATTTCTAAATCTGTGGGCAATAAGATTTTTTTTTTTTTTTAATTTAAGCTTGTTTTGAAAGAACTATTAAAAATCAGAGTTTCCTTTTCAGATCACAAGGTAGATTTCTTTCAAATGTTCATGGGTGGGGGTTGATAAATGGGAATGTAAGACTTTCCTTCTTCCAACAGCATCTCCAAAACATTTATTTCATGTATGTATTTGAGATATCAAACCTTCCTAAACTCTTTCCTTAGCACAGGTCCTTTGATCTTTTTCCTCTGTTCCAGCTATGGAAGTTTCTGCTGTGTGGCAAATGCAAAGTCTAAGCTGCAGAGGAATGGCTTTGTGAACCCTATAAACCTCAGTCAAATGTTCATGGTTATTCTCAAAAAATGATTTTTGTGGAAATCAACACTTAGCTGTCCTTTAATGATCATCTCCTGTTTGGAAATAAAATTGGGCTCAAACAAATCCAGGAAGTTTTAAAAACAAATTTAAATTTGTCTTTCAACAGGAAAGTATTTTCATCTGTAAGATTGTCAGGGAATGCTCTGTCACTGCATTATTTTTGACTAAGAAAAAAGCCTCGAGTTTTGATTTCAGTTTTGAGGCAACATCCTTCTTACAGATCAGACTGCTTAGATGAGCTGTTTTATATTAGGCCCATCTGAAATCTGACCAAATAAATAAATGTGAAATGTTGCACATCAACATTTAGTTTACTCTCTGTGGAATTTTCTTGTTCATGTGCTGGTAATGACCAAGCACTTGGCTTCTATCTGGGGAGAGCTGCCTTTCATTTTTTTTCAAACAGTTGTTATTTTTTATGGTACAATTTTAAATAATGAATGCAGGTTTCAGGAACCTTACTGCTATGCTGGTTGCCCATTAATGCAGGGCATGCTCACATTATTTGTGCTTAAAGTGGTGCCCCATAGTACAAGCACATCAAATTGAAGGTCGTTTTTATGAAATATGGTCTTAAGCTCTTGGTGCTCCAAAACATGATAGCATGTTGTTACCTTTCCAAAGAACTTTGAAATCCACAGAATACAAGCATCAAGGCACATCTCCAGCATGGTCACACTGTGAAGCAGAATCACAAATCTCCGGGACTCTTGTGTCCTTGAGAGTCCTCTCTGCCTTCCTCACTTCTGCTCTTCCCACCCTTTTCAGGCTCTTTTCCACTACTGCTGAATCAGCCGCTTGTCATGTCTGGGAACTGATTTCCTGGATACTCTCCTTTTCAGTAGCAATGACAGCAGCAGGTGAAATGGGCACCGTCCTAGGTAGCCCTTCCCATTCAACTCTTACTCTGGTTTGGGTCAGAGTTTTGCCTTTTTCTTCTTTTTTTTTTTTTTTCTTTCCTGCAAAGTAAAACAAGTTAGCAGTTTTTTGAGCCTTCAGAGGAGATACATCCTTCATGTTTTATCAGTTTGTCTGCTGGAGAATGAAATGCCCAGTAAATCTGTCCTCGAGCACCACCTGATGGGGAAAGTCATGTATTGACTGAAGACAATGTTTCTCGCTTTTTCGAGGAAACCAGATCTTCAGCAGTGACTGGGAAACTTGCCAAAGCCACATACAAATATTTTGTTTCCAGATAGACTCCCCAGCACACTCTGTAGTATAGATATTTTAATGAATTTTTGATGAAGAAAGTCCAGTTTTAGGGATAGCAGGAAAATTCAGTTCCACTCTGAATTAGGGTTTTCTGAGGATTTCCCCTTCACCTCCTGAGAGGCCTATAAATTGAAAGTAAATAGGATAAGAAAGTAAGTATTGCAAGGCCTAGAGGAGATAGACACCCAGTTACCTTTTTTAGGCAGATACTTGAAAAAAACCCCAAGAATAATTTGCCAAAAGAGGCAAAATTTTAAGGGCTGTCCTACTTGGTACTAAAGTAGATTGCAAATTCCACTAAAACCAGTTCAACAAAAGAAAACCATGCTGCATAACAATTAAAAACTTTAGAATATCCTTCTGCACTAAAGCCACATAGAAATCACACGGAAAAACAAATTTAATTTTTTTGCCAAAATAACATGCCTGCTGTTATGAAGAGTATCTTGGGCTCTCTGGGAGAAAACACATGGCACCCTGCACCAACTTTTTCAAGAGCTGCCAAGTCCACCAATTCCAGACATCAGCTGACACGCCAAGAAATGCTTTAGCTGGTCACCATTTCCAAAATTGTCCTAGTTCTGGCAACATCCCCCATCCCCTGAAGGAAAGATGAAGGATTTTGAAATTGGATGTTGGGATGCTTTTTGTACCACAAGAGCTCTGATCCTATAAAAATATCCTTGTAAGTGTGCATAAACATAGCACCCTAGTTGTCACAGTTTTTGTTTCAAAAAGTAATTTTTTGCCACAAAAAGGAAAAGAAATTTCAAATACTTCAGCTCACTTCATTTTTCCTCTCTGAGACCTCCTATTTATTAGATATTTGGCAGAATGGAAGACTGGTTCCTATTGTGTAGCACATCTCAAAAAAGAGTTCCTTGGTGCTGCGATTTAAAATAATTAAAAATTTGAATTAATTTCTCTTTGTAAATTAACACAGAAGTTTGTCAGGACTTCCCTTTAAAATAAACTGTATACTCTTTCATTTCTAAAAGCAGTCTGACCTCCACTCACTATCATTTGAGTCTCAAAGTTCAGACTCCAATACACACTTACAAGATTCATGATCAGCTCTTTGTGAATGAGTCTTCAATATTATAGCAATAACAGCACAGGCAAGTTTTGGGTTTTCAGATGCCAAAGTGCCAAGCTATAAAGGATCATTTACCCAGTGTCCTGTAACACCCATAACCAAATGGGGACTGGCAGCACCCACAGAGGTTCCCGGCAGCGGGAATGAAATGGCACTACAGAGAGGCTGAAGCAACAAGCAAGCCAGATCATAAACAGCACTTGTCCTGTTTTGTTGCTGCATTATCTGCTCAATAGTCAACTTGTTCTCAGAAGATGAGAATGGTACTGACCTCTGTGGTGATTTACGCAGTGAGTAAATTCAGAACAAAGAAAAATGGACAAGAAATGGAAGTCTGCAGAACTGGTGTATTGGGTTTGGATGGCAAGGTTTTGGTAACGGGGGATATAGAGGTGGCTTCTCTGAGAAGCTGCCAGAAGCTTTCCCTTTGCCTGACAGAGCCAATGCCAGCTGGCTCCAAGATGGACCCACTGCTGTCCAAGGGCAAGATAATCAGTGGCTAATAATATATAAAAGAAGGAAAAAAGAAGTTATGGCATAGAAGCAGTTGTGGCCAGAGAAGAGAGGAGTGAGAGAAACAACCCTGCAGACACCAAGGTCAGTGCAGAAGGAGGGGAGGAGGTGTTCCAGGCCTTGGAACAGATTCCCCTGTAGCCTGTGCTGAAGACAATGGTGAAGCAGCTTTCCCCTGTAGAACATGGAGGACCACAGGGGTACAGAGATCCACCTGCAGCCTCTGAAGGACCCCATGTCACAGCAGGTGGATGCCTGAAGGAGGCTGTGACCCCATGGGAAGCCCACATGAGAGCAGGCTCCTGGTAGGACCTGTAGACCTATGGAGAGAGGAGCCCACGGTGGAGCAGGTGTGCTGGCAGGATCTGTGACCCCGCAGGGGACCCACACTGGAGCAGTCTGTTCCTGAAGGACTGCACCCTGTGGAAAAGGGACCCACGCTGGGGTGGTTAGTGAAGAACCATAGCCTGCGCGAAGGACTCACATTGCAGAAATCCATGGAGGACTGTCTCCTGTGGGAGGGACTCCACACTGCAGCAAGGGAAGGACTTCTCTCTGAGCAGCAGCAGAAACAACGTGTGATGAACTGACAATGTCACTCCCCGTCTCCCAGTGCTGCAGCAGGGGAGGAGGTCGAGGCCGGGAAGGAGGGAGGGGTGGCAGGAAGGTGTTTTTAAGATTTATTTTATTTCTCATTATCCTGCTCTGATTTTAATTGGTAATAAATTCAATTATCTCCCCAAGTTGAGTCTGTTTTTCTCGTGACAGTAGTCAGCAAGTGATCTCTCCCTGTCCTTATCTCAACTCATGAGCCTTTTGTTATATTTTCTCACTGCTGTCCAGTTCCAGAGGGGAATGGCTTTGGTGGGTACCTGGTGTCTAGCCATGGTCAACTCCCCACAGTTGGTATGTTTATAAAGGATCTCTTCAAAACTACACAGCCTACCCCAACAGGAAAAAAGATCTTACATTTGTTCATCATTTTAAAAGCAACAAAATCAGTACATATCATATGATACCAGCTCTTCTGCAGAAATAAATTACTATTTTGTGTAAACAGCCTCTTCAACAAGAGCTGATCAAAATGGTCAAAAAAGTCACTATTACCAAAGGGAAAATTTTGAAGGGCAAAGAGCAAAAAAACCCAACAAACCAAACCAAAATCCAACCCTTCCTATAGGCCCAAGAAACCAACCCAAAATAAAGTAACAGCAAGCAAGAGAAAAATCTTAATTTGTGGTGGTTTGCTGGCAGAGACTGTTTTCCTTTAGTCCATAATCAGATCTGGTTTGTTACAGTCTTCTACAGATACTACAACTGGATTCAAGAAAGTGCTGAGTAATTCAGTAGTTTGCCCACTAGACTGTAGCCAAAATTAGCTGCAACTGCTCCTCCCTCAAATTAAAAAGGGGAATGACATCTCTGTATCTGCAGGAATATCATTGAATCTTCCCTCTCTGAACTTGAATGGTTATGGCAACTAAGAGGCAACACAAGAGGTGCAAATGCGGCCTCCAGGAACTAGGGATAGTAGCTTTAAGGAATTCATCTCAAAATTTCTGAGTCCTCCATTTTATTTTTTCCTTTTTCATTCACTGCCAAGACACTTCTTGGTTGAATCCTTGGTTCCTGTGCCCTTTGTAGAGAGATTCAAATGATTTTAACCATAGCTTGAGGGAAAAAAAAAAAAGTATCTGCACTTCATATTGACTTGAACACTTCTACTTTGTGCTGTAGCTTCAGCAGAGGAAGATGGGAAAAAAAACCACAGTGACAAAATGATACATGTGGAATGTCACTTCATTTTATTTCTAGTCCTTAAAAAAAAAAAAGTGCAATTTTTCTGTACCTGTACAGAAAAGAAATGTTTTTGTGGCACTTCAGAAATCATTTTGGTCTACAAGTAAAAAACTTCTGTAAAATGTGTTGCAACATGTCCCCAAGACCACATGCTTCCACAGATTTCTCAACTGGGAGGTTTCTACAACCAATAGGATATGTACTAGGATAGATGCTTACAGAAGTCAGATTAAATCAGTGCAGCAATTTAGAAGGGTAAATGCTATGTAACGTCACATAATCAATGAGTATTGGAAAAAATACTAAATCATTTATATATATTAATTTGCTTTCAACCTTTTTCCTTAACCCCTTGCTAGAGATGCAAAACAAAAGCCCCTTACTAACAGAAGGGTGGTTTTAGGTAAAAAAAAAAAGATGGAAAGAAAGAAAATAGGAAATTTAGAGCAATAATGTTTTGGGCATCTACCAAGAAAGGCACGATGAGATAAGAGACTTGAAAATGCCTCAAGCTCCTAGGGAGAAGTGAAACACAGATTATTGTAATAAAGAATTCTGAGGATATGTACTGAAATCACAGTAGTAATAATACACTGATTATGCCAATAAATAAATTCAGAATTCTATATATGAATTCCTATGGTGCTGCCACTGGAATCACTAAGGTTTCAACAAATATTTGAATGCTAGTAGGCAGTGGAAAAGGTAAAGAAGAAAATGAAAATGAAAAATGCAGAACACCATCCATGACTCACCTGAAGCAGGAAGAGTGTTTGCACTGATGTGTTCAAGGAGATAACTAAGTTGCACAAACCACCCCCAACCAAACACTTATACATCGTTGACTTTGTACTTTCATCAAGTAATATAACGAAGCTGATATGGAACATTATCAGCGCAAAATACATTTTTTCCATGTTTCATATGAAATACAAACAGTGGTGACTGGCAAGTAATGAGCTTGAACAGTAAATAGCACAGGAGTGCCACAACTCTCTGTACAGCTCTGAGAGTAACCTCTCTACAGGTAAGCCGTGCACACAAATGAACACTAAAATATCAACAGCACCATTTTTCTCTTGTCACTGAAATGTCACTTATGCCTGAGATGAGACAGGATGCATTAATCCAGATCCATGAACTACGGCTAGTTGCTCCAGCACACCTTTACAGTCATTTGAGAGAATTAAAAAGGAAATCTATTCTTAAAATGAAGGTAGAAAAATGGCACAGGAAATATAAACAAATAATTTATGACACAGTTGCTCAGTAGAAGTTATTACTAAACAGAAGCCACCAGTTCAAATTTCAATAAAACTTAAATTCAGCCTCAGTTTCAGTATGAATGGCCTTGTATTACTCTAAAATTAGGTCTTCTAGTACATGAAGTTAGCATATACCCAATTCTGTTACTTGGGAAAGACCAGGAATCAGCAGAGGTTGCCTGATTACCCCAAAGTGCCTAATCTTGGTCTGCAGAAAGCTTTGTGGACAAAATAGGCTACACAAAAATCACATAAGCAAACACCCTGTTATATAGGCTACTGTCACAACAGACAAAGGGAAACAGACCACAGCATAAGAAATTAAGGCCAAACATATTGCAAAATCGCCTGATTAAATAACAAAAATTCACCTTTGATTCAGCTTTTTTAAACAATCTTTCAATCTAAACACTGTTTCAAAAATTAGTCACAAGCAGGATTTGTGCGTTTACTGACATTCTTTTTTTCCCTTCCAAAACGGTTAAAAATCCATTTAAAAAAATCACAACCACTACAATATAGCAACATCTGCCCCTCTTAGAAATGTCCCAGTGGTACCAGTTAGAATAATGTCTGTCTAGAGTTAACATCCCTGCAGCAGAAATATGTGTATATACTTGCTTCCATGTGAACACAATGTGTTCCCTTTAAAAATCATGCAATTACTGTACAAGCCTGGCAGGTGAAGATACATCTGTGCAATCCAGTATTGGGACTACTGATTTTTTAACTTCACACTTCCATGACTACAGTATTTTTGTTTGTTTGCATTCATTATCACAATAGCAACTAATGCTAGTCCCACGGCTAGACTCGGAGGGCCACAAGGACTGAACTCCTGAGCAATTCCAGAAAGAAGTGGGGCAATAATTCGTCCCACCGATGTCACAGACTGTCCAACACCTAGGAGTGTACCACTGGCCTCATTCCCACCAACAGTCAGTTCCAGATCAATGATACAGGTACGGCCTATAGTAGTGGAGAAGGCCAAGAACGTGGAGGACAAAATGACCATCCATATGCTCAGCGCTGACGCATACAGGAGAATCAGCACACAGGTGAAAGTGCTGGAGTGCAACAGAAGTCTGTAAGTGTTGTGCCCATAGAGTTTTGTTATTGGTCCGAGCAGACAACCAGCCAGGACTCCAAGCACACTGCTATAGCTCATCAGGTATCCAGCAAACAAGGGTTTCACCCCAAATCTCTCCTCCAAGGCCAGAGTAAAATTACTATAGTACAGCAGAATAGCAACAGACATCAGGAACCGCACTAAAAATATATCCCACAAATTAGAGCACGCAATTCCTTTGATCTTCTTCAGCACTGTTGCAACTTGGATCCATGGAGACCGGAAAAAACTACTGTTTGTCACAGCTCTACTAGTTGCTGATTTCAAGTGCACGTCATGATTTAATTTTGCTGAGAAACTGTTTGTTCCTTTGTCTTGGTAATGCTCCCTATTGCCAGTGTTTTCTTCACTCCAGGGTAACATCCAGACAAGACCTACACAGATCAAGAAATTAGTTGATTTCATTCAATTGCATCAACTTTACATGGAAGATCTCAGTTTGACTGTAACAATATAAAAAAAAATTCAACAATACTTGTCCTTAAAAAATTTGCAAATATTAAGTCTAGTGTTATTCACAGTATCAGTTCAATTCTAAATGCAGTGAAAGCAAGAAAGGAAAGCACCGAGATGCCATTCACACCATATAAACAAATCTAATCATTAAAGCCAAAATTCTGATTTCTAGTCTTCATCTTTGGGCACATCAGAAATTCCCATTTGTGTCTGAATGTAAACGGGATATAGGCAAAACAAAGGAGAAGCACCTGGAGGATAACTGTTTTGAAATTCCCACCCTTCCATACAAGTTCAAATTCAAAGAGTAGTATTGGGATACAAAATATTTATGCCATAGATGATAAACACACTATGAAAGCAAGGTATTACAGATGGCATAAAGACACAAAAGTGAGGAATGAAGGGACCCAAGATGCAAAATGTGGCATACAACTTACCACCATTCAGAAGGAAGATAGAGGCACAGATGAAGGACGTTTGGTAAAAGCCACCTTCGAACTCTGCAAGGTAGCCACCAACAACAGGTCCCAGAATGAAGCCCACGCTGGAGGCTGCATTGAAGCGCCCCATTACTAAAGGGCGATCTCTCTCCAACACCAGGTCGGACAGCAGGGCTTTAGAGATGGAAAGTGTGTGTTTGAAAATACCTGCAACAAAATATAAATCAATTCATAAACATGTATTTCTCAGTACAAAAAAAAAAAAAAAAAAAAAAAAAAGACAGAAGGTATCTCAAAAAACAATGGTCCAAGTCTGTATGATTCATATTTTTAAAATTCCATTAATCACAAATTCTTCAGTGCTAGAGTAAGCAGCTTTGTGAGGTTTAGCTGTCTGGTGGGTAAAGCTTCAACATTTCAAATTATATGCAGGAAAAAATAATGAGAATTCCTGATTTGTAGAGACTTTTCCAATACTAAGGTTCAGTTGGTGCTGTTGGGTGATTATGCTTATACAGCCATCCACCTACCATGATTTCTCCCGCAGTAATTCTCAAGCTGAGACTACAGGGAATTTAAACTGCAAAATGCCAAGTGTTTACTCACCTACAGGGACTCTAGAAATGGCGAACAGGAACACTGTGGTGGATGCTCCAAGAAGGAAGTAACCCAGTGCACTGAGAAGAATACAAGCAAGCAGGGAATACCGTTTTCCTACTATATCACTCCAGCAGCCCTTTCACAAAGTAGGAAAGAAAGATTAGCTTTTTGTAACACTAAGCTATGTGCAGTGATCAATCAGTACTTCTAAATTAAATTGAGAAAAGAGATCAAAGGACTGTCAATGAAAGCCTAATAAGCTTATTACACAGCATTCCTAAGTGCTCAAAATCTGGAAGTCACAAGCAGAGTTCTGGCCTGCTGGCAGGGTACCTGCCAAAACTATGATTCCATTTAGTGTTACCATATAGAGCTTTTATTTTTTAAAAAAATCTCCCTTTTAAAAAGACAGTCCTGCAGTAAGTATCACAAAATATTACCAGTAAGAGCCTTCTGAAAATCTTACCATAACCAACCACAAATATTTGTTTGCATCACTGGCTGCTACGTATTAGACACTTGTTGGAACATCCTAACAGCAATGATCTTGGCTATGAGGAGTTTGTCATCTGAGCGTAGACACGTAAGAAGTAGCTATGCAGAGGGCAAACAGAAAACTTGCATTTATCATGCTTATAAATCAGCTTGATTCCTAAGAGGAAATAGTTTTTAAGAAAGTAGACAATGGTCTTGCAATTCAAAGAAAATGCCACAAAATTATAGCAGGAAATTATCCCAGGTGGCCTGCATAACAAAGCCTGAAACAGTTTTTTTATGAGATGTTCTCATAATCTATTCTCTTCAAAACTAGAAAACTAGTACCAGGGTAATATTAGGATATAAAAAAATGAATAACTAATAGAAAAAAACCCCAAAGAAATAGCAAAGATGCATGATTAATTTTAGACCATACAGTGAATTACAAGTCACTGCTCATTAAGCAGGGAAAGCAAACTAGATCACAGGCTATGAAGAGCTGACTCATGAGACTGCTTTTTGGACAGGCTACTGCATAGAAGGAAACTGCTTTACTAGCACCAACACGAGACACGATAACCCTGTGTAACTGCAACCTGCTCAGTATTGTGTCTGAGCCAAGATCTGTATTCTAGTTTTTGTCTAGAAACTCTGTTCTGTTTGGGTCTGGAAAACCTGGCAATTCCTTATAAACGAAACCGACATTTTTCATGCAAACTGATAATTGGTCCCTCCAACCAAAATGTTTATATGAACAGTTTATGCATTTTCAAAATGTTAAGAAATGCTATTATTAACCCCACCCTTTTCCCCCCTACAATCCATAGAAATACCAATATGGTCTGGAATGCAGTGTTAGAACTCACCACAAATGTGCTGGAAAATAGCTGCATTACACCATAGAGAGATCCTAAAACAAACAAAATACCAATGTTAAAAATTAAGCTTTTTTTCAAAAATGAAAATTGCACAAAATTTTAAATGATGAAAAATTGTGGAATTCTGGGAATAGTTTACTGGAAGAATGGGAAGATGGAGCAGGGCAAACCAAGGGTGGACTTTAGCATTTAATCAAGGAAATAATTTCAGGGAATGACAAAATAAAAAAGAAAAAAGTGCTGAAAAGTCAAAAAACAATGTAAGTTAAAATGATGTTGCTTTGTATGGTGTATTAAACAAAACAGATCTTGGCATTTGTAATTGCTTTCTCAGAATCAGGAGAGAATTTCACTACTGAAAGGGACTTCCCACTTGGTGCTTCAGTCTACTGCAAGGCACCACAGAAGCCCTGAAGAAAACACGGACCCTACTTTCTCATTTTGGAGGCTAGGACTTTAGCAGCACTTAGTGACAGAAGAGAAGGAACAAAGAGAAGCAGAGAGAAACATCTGCCAGACTCTTTCATTTATAAGAATACACCTCAAACCCTAGTTTTTTCTGAAGTTAAAAATCAAAGCAGACTGTTGAAATGAAAACATATTTCTGATTAATTGCTGCTTAAAATAATACTGTCAACTCAGTGTAGAGGCAGAATTATTTCATACAACGTGTTAAATAAAAAAGCAAAATAATAAAACTGAATAACAGCTCCCATAAAGTCAACCACATAAAGAATATACTGTATCACTCGACACCATAAACAATGCCATAAAAGGCACTTTAAAGCCACAGAATTTACCTTATCACTAAATACTTTAAGAAAAAATTTCAAATGTTCAGAATTTATTTGTAAACACTCCTGAAAGTGAATAAATATTTTGCCAAGACGGCTGTAAGGATTTTAATCAAACTGGGAGCAATCACGGGCATTGGAAAGCTTTGGAGAACCAGCTGCAGAAGTACCATTTGCAAAGTATAAATAGCAGTAAAACTACAAGCAACACCTCTGGCTCCCTAAATTGCTAAGTTGTGAATTCTTGGATGCTGGAAAAGGAGCCGTACAAATGCTACTGCAAGACTTCGTTGTTCTTTCCAAGTGTGCTCTTTCCAATGCACATGCTTTTGGCTACTGTCAGTGCATGAGTTTGGACAGGTCTCTGGGTCTAACAGAGTACAGCTGCCCTTACAGTTTTACTTGGAAATTGTCTTCACTTTTTATTATGCTATTAGCAAGGAAGCATTATGTTACAATGTCCAATTTGCACTAAGGCATAATCCAGGCCATTTTGTAAATCAAGTACTGCAACTTACCTATGATTCCAGCAACTGTATGACTTGCTCCTAGAGATTTGATATGAAGATTCATTAAAGGAACAACCATGCTCACCCCAAATAAGTCCTGAAAAGAAGTCAAGAAAAGTTTTAGTAACCTTCACAAAGATAATGGCAACCTGGCTTAATAACAGCCAACATTAAAAAAAAAAAAAAAAGTAAATTATCTCCGTATCAACACTAGGTCAAAAGAAAATTTTTCATATTACAAAACATATAAACTGAAATATAAAGGACTGCCTCACAGAGGAGTTACACCTATGAAAACATCAAATATTCCTTTAATACACATTAAACTTTACCTGTTTAACAAGAAAAGTACTTCATAACCAGAGTTTTAAATTCAAAGTGGTCTAATTTCGATCACCTAAAAATACTTGCTATTTGTGCAAAGAATGTGTATTTTGAAAAGCAGTATTTTAACCCTACTACAATGGGGAATAAGCTACAGTAGATTTAAACCTACTTACATACTGCCTTTGTGTATAGCTTAAGAAATGTAGTGAAAAGACATTTCATAAAAAAGAAAAAAAGAAAAAAAGAAAAAAAGGCAATTTGGTATTGAAAAACATTTTGTAAGAGGAGGGTAAAGGACACTGCCCATCCTGAGCAGTACAAGGATCTCCTACTCATTCCTTTTGCTTTATTACCTTTTGTTAAGCTCACCACATTGACCCAGTAGTTCTTTCAGTACTACTACAACCTGGCACAGCATTCAGAGCCCCTTGGAGAAGATCTATTGGAGCAAGATCACCTTTCATCACTGACTGCTTGAACTGAACTAGACTACCTCAAAGCCTGATTAACTGTTAACAGTGTGTATCACTAAGTGAATTCTCACAGTCTGTCATCAATTATTTTCTGAGGGTTGAAATTGAGGCTTACAAGGTTAGAATCATTAAATACATTAGCATGAACAAACAGAGCACACCACTTACAAACATCTTCCATAACAATCTCAGGTGTCATCTGCGAACCTGAAGAGAGGTTCAGCGACCTTGTCCAGGTTGTCAACAGAGACATTAAAAAGTACAAGACTCAGACTATACCCTGGCAGTACTGGACTGTCACAGGCATGCAGGTAGAGCAAGACCCGTTAACCACTATCCTCTGAGGGGTAGTTACTTCTCATTTCACATCTAACTCCTCATGTGGAATGATAGATACGCTGTATTTATTTGTCTGGCTACAGGAAGTTTGCATCACCACACCCTCTAAAAGGACACTCGGTTGGTTTTCTTGTGTGCCCCAGCTCAGTATCAACAAGCTGTTACAGGGCTGGAGAACCACAGCATTTAAAAGCCAGTTAAAAGAAGCAAAGCTTGTTCTAATGCACCTTTCACAGGACACAAACCAACTGGGTTGTTTCTATTGCTCAATCTAAAAGTAGGTAAGACAGTATCTTGACATTTCACAGTGCAAACTTCTACTCATTTTGTATTCATTTTCCAAGCCATCGCTTTTAATTTCAAATTAATTAAATGACACTTTCCTGAGGCTCGGGAATTGCTACAGAATATGAACCTTCTTTAAAGTCTGTGTTCTTTCAATAACGGACTTTTTTTTTTTTTTTTCTTCTAGAAATAAAATATTTTTAGGTTTTTTTGTCCTTTTTTTTTTTTTTGGTAGGAACAACGGGCATTTCAAGGAAACAGGGAACAGCTCTCTTATAAGCACAAGGCAAGACTCAGCTTTTAGGGTGCTGCGCTATTCCATGACATTCACAGGATAAAAATCCGGCCTGTGTGTCAAACTGCGGGGCTGTTTGCACGGG
>NW_008238464.1:3162370-3192041 GCF_000691975.1 Corvus brachyrhynchos
GGGCGGCGGCGCCGGGCCTGCGCAGTGCCCGTTGCGCGGCGGAAACGTGGAGGCGGCGGGGCCGGCGGCGGGGGCTGTTTCGTTCGGCACGGTATCCCTCGTGTGTCCTCTTTTTCGGGCGAAGACGAGGAAGAGTAAGGGTCCCTGGCAGCCTCGGGACCCCTGCCTCCACCCTCCCACAGACACCTCTGTAGGACTTTGCCCTTCGGCCCCTTGCGTGTTTGTACGGGGAGAATTTTGCAACCCCTCCCCTCGGGGCCTGAGGTTGGGTGGAAGGCAGGAAGAGCCAGGTGGAGCCGAGAGGCTTTGGAAACAAATATGCCATAGGAGCATGGGAATGGATGCCCTGCACCGCTCTCTCGGTTGCTGTAGAAAGATGGGTTTTGGGCCCGTGCACCTCCGATCCTGCCTATCCATGTGGAAAGCGGCCGTGTCCCAGCGCTGCCGTTCCTCGGCCATCTCTCGGGCTCAGCCCGGTGCCTGCACCAAGTGTTTCTGGCAGCAGTGTTTTCTTATTCACTGCTGTGCTGTGTTTTTCTTAAAAGTCAGGGATAGCTGGAATTGTTGATGACTACAATGTTGAAATGCTTTTGCATCCAAAGCAAAGAGAGATTGATAAATCTCTCAGATGCACTGGTGGAAACGACTGTGATATGCAAAATGTGACCATCTAACTTTATGTTGGAGTCAGAGGTGCTCTTTTATATAGTTGCTTGTCCAGGTATCAGTGAAAGTGCTGCAGTTTTAAATACTTCTAAAAATGCACAAATAAACAGGAGATGCTTTAACTTGTTTTTAATTATCAGTAAGAAGAAACTTTTGAAAATGTTGATGACACATGCTTTAAAAGCTAGCACGAGTTACAAAGTTTGAGAATGATCATTCAATAACTGACAATAGCATAACTTCAGTTCTATTTGCATGTTTTCAGAAGAAATAAATATCACACGGTTGAGGATCTTTTACAGATTTAGGTCACAAAAAAAAAAAAAAGGAGAGGGGAATGTGGTTTTCCTTACGGTTATTAAAATCTAAATTTAAAAAAACCCAAACCACCAAAACAAGACATATTTCTAGATATGCAGCTTATTTATAAGATACCAAGGCAAAACTTAACTTCGTATATGCATAGGGACAAAGATGTTATCAGAGTCCAGACAAGAATAACTCAGTTGTTTAATATCCCACTGGCTGTTATGTTTTAGTGTTGGGTTAACCAATATATCCTATTAATTTATCTCTTTGAGGCCACTTTGAATAACAAATTCTCTCAGTGAGGTTTTTAAAATTCTGGATACAACACTAATGGAGATCAGTTGCACACAATTCCTCTGAAATCGACAAAATGGTGACAAGATACTGAAATATTAGAGCATCCTGGGAATTGCTGCTACATTGTCTTCTCAATATTACACTAATTTTACCCTTGGTCATTTTAACTGATAGAAGAAATGGAAAATGCCTGAAAATTTATCAGAAGAAACTTAAAGAAGTGGATGATTAAAAGATGTTGCGAGGGTTTAGGTATTTTTCCTGGGTCTAAGGGACATTGACTTCTGTGGAAACACTGAGCCCAACTGAAATTTTTAAGGTTTTATGTGTTAGTCTCTGCCATAAGTCTCTGAAACCAGTTAGCTATTTCGCATTCTTCTTAGGTTCTGAGGATGAGAATGATCAAATGTGATGGGGACAAAATATTGCAGGCAGGAATATTGAATTCCCTGCCAATAGTTTTGTATGTTATTTCAAGCTGCCTCTATGCAGAATGACTTGTAAAGCAGAGAATAACCAAACTTTATGACATTAGTGCAAACTGTTCACAGAAAAAAACAAGCGTTTAGAGAACATATAGGTGTCTCTTCCTTTAACTGATCTCTTACTGCTTTTGTCCTGGTGAACTTGATCATATTGCTAAAGAATTGTGCACATTACATGCTTACATAATTTACATAATATATAAGAAAAAGGTATTAATATATAGTAATTGTGACAAATATCTCTGTTGCCTTTGAACTGAGGGCAGATGATTTCAGCTGCCTCAAGGTTCCCATTCATGTTGTGTCATTGTAATTACAAAATTTAAGATAAAGGCTCCCAAATAAAGAAATCTTAAGATAAATGTTCTCAAATAAAGTGATTTTATGGCTGATAAGGGAATTGACTAGCAATTAAAGGAATGAAATACAATGAAGGCCATTTATCAGAGTCTTATGGGAAATAGAGCTAGTCTAATATCTTTGGGGGCAGAATTGCATAGTTGGTTGATTAAAATTATATTATCCATATAGTACACGTACATTACTTTAAGGTGTTTGACTTGTTACAGGATGATTCTTAAAAATGGGAATGCAATAGATACTCAGAAAGGCAAGCTGCAGCATGTGTATCCAGACTTATCTGGATGATCCTGTTATTTCTATCTTTTTTATCCATGACCTGGTAGTAGCAATTGAATGAACATTATTGATTTTATGGATAAGACTAGAACCAGGAAGAATATGCAGACTACTGTCACTACACAATCAGAATACTCTGTTTCCATTATATGTAAGTAATGCAAGTGTGAAGTGTATCATGCTAGAAACAAAGCAAGAGGAGGAGCACCTCTCTGTTGTGACAGTGATTATGAGATGAACTTGGTAGGCATAGTACTCAGCCAGCAACCGTAAGTTTTTATTGCTATTTTGTGGCCCCCTGGAAAAGCACCCATCTTTTGATAAGAAATAGAGGACCCAGAAGTAAAAAAGCAGGAAGACTTTATTACATCTGTATCAGTTTTTCAGTTTGTATACTAATGCAACATTGTGTCTAGGTCTGCTGTCCTAACTGAAGATCAATTTTGAATAAACAGGGTTTAAAAAAAAAAAAAAAAAAAGAGAGACATTTTAATGGCAGAAGGAACATTTCATACAGTGTTGGGCTGCTGGAGATCAGATTATCCACAGCCTTGATGGGGTATTCTTGCCTTAGATTATGAATGGGAGGAGAACTAGTCTGTGCGAGAATGTCTGAGATTCAGTTTGGTAGTGAGGGGAAGGGATGAGGAATCTTCAGCCTTTTAGTGAAAACATCTACTGTAAATGTTTGGTGTCACCTGCTAAGTGAGGGCTTGATGCAGTCTGCAGCTGCCCTTCCTCAGCCAGCTCTGAGACTGTGTGTGCTCCAAGCCCTGACATAGTGAAAGTATTGATGGAAGTCATCTGAAATCCAATAAAATTCTTTTAAAAAAAGATCCTTACATTTCTTCAGTAGGGGAGAAAATTTTAAACCTCATAAATTCTTAAATAAAATTTTTAAATTACTTCTGTGAAAAAGATCTAAGACAACTACACTGATTTATTCCAGTAAATGTAATATATTATTGAATTCCTGCATTACAAATAGGTAAGGTCAAGACCCCCAAATGTGCAATTTGTTTTCCAATTTAGTGAATCTAACAATGACTTATTTCATTCTGGTTTACTGCTTCAGATCATTAGGGTAACTTCAACAGTCGTTTCAACTTTTCATATACAAATTGAGCCAAGTAGAAAAAGTTACAATCCAGTGGTCCAGAACTTTTTAAGAGGTACTTGTAAATGAATTTGAGTTTGGAATCTGCTGTTAATCTTAAAGACATTTAAAGTGTAATCTGTCTGAAAAGATCTGCAAATTTAAGGAATGTGGAAAGAAACCTTTTAATTGATTCCACCCTCAAGGCTGTAAATGAATCAGGTGGGTATGTCAGAGAGACTTAGAAAGCATTTATAAAACAGCTTGTTAAAGGAAGGAGTTATTTCAGGCATTGGGCCTACTTCTTCCCTTCTGGAGTTTTTCATGGCAGCGTAACTAAGGCCACATATCTTTCTGTGTTTCTCTCAATTAATGTTTAACAGATAAAATAAATACATGGGGAATGGTTTAGATATTATTGGAGCAGAAGGTAGCTGGGGTGACTCCTGTTAACTTCAGTCTCTTTTCTATCATGTTACAGTACCCTTACATCACACACATCTCCCCCTTACACATCCCTCACCCAGTCTATGATTTTATTTATTTAATTATTCATTTCAAGATCAGTGGCTCTGTAGAAGCTGGAGAGGTACAGAAAGAACTAAAGGCTAGTTCCTCAAGCTTCCTGAATAAATCCAAAAATATTTATCTTAAAAAGTGTCTATGCAGTAAATGGAAGGTGTTACAGCCTCAGAGCGAGATTCATAATAGCATCCTGCTGTGGAAGGACCCATGTAGGGCAGCAATAAAAATGGTGAAGAAGAAGCCAGCTTTTAATTTCTGACTATGTATGCATAACTGCTTTCATAGGAAACTGTCTGGAATACCTCCTAGAATTAGGCAACTCATTCATTTCTGATTACACGTGTGATATGTCATGACTTTGAAGTATTGTAGGAAAAATTAATGGCATTGGGCTGGCTTTCCTATAATAGTATAAAAAATTTAGAGCACTCACAATGGTGATGTGATAAGGGAACTCACATACTTTCTTGTATGTACTTTCTTGTACCTCTGATGATTCTAGTTATCTTGCCCAACATGCAAGGACATGGATTCATCACACCTTGAATCAGTGTTATGACACAATTAAAAAAGAAATTGTGCTTTGCCATATTTTTTACCTATTTTATCTAAAGTAGATTTAATGCAAGATATAATATAGAATGGGATATATGAAACAGAGTGATCCACTCAGTCATACTGAAGTTTTGTCTTCCTTTCTGTGGCTGAATAAATTTGTGATGCTTTTTAGAGTGTCAAAGTCCTGAGCACAGAGAGGGTGTAAGGCAGTGTCCAAACGGGTTGTACACCGTACAGCTTTGTTTGTCAGGGTGACTGCAAGTCTATTGTGTGTTCCTGCGGGTGTCTAACAGTGGGTCCTGGGTACATGGAGATGTGTAGAAGTAATGCCTCATAAAGAAGATTTTTCTTGTTGGTTTATTAGAATTCCTGTTGAAGCTTTTGATGACATAAAAGCTGCTTATGTCCCTTTTGTTCTTACCATCATTATCTGTGTGATCTCAGTATAGCTTATGCAGAATGAATGACTCAGTGATAGCTGTGTTCCGAATGGCTTTATTTCCTCCATTTGTAGAGGACTTCAGCACATTTCTACAACCTCCAGTCAGGTTTTACCTGACCCAGCCATGTACCCTCACTGCAAGGAAGGTGGATGGTATCCTGGTCTGCATTAGGCAAAGCATTGCCAGCAAGTTGAGGGAGGTGTTCCTTCCTCTCTACTGAGCACTGGTAAGGCCATACTTGGAGTGCTGTGTCAGTTCTGGGCTTCGCACTACAAGAGACATGTGAACACTCTGGAGGGAGTCAAATGATGGACAAATAAGGTGATGGAGGGACTGGAGCATGTCTCCTATGAGGAAAAGCTGAGAAAACTGGGACTGCTCTGCCTGGAGAAGAGAAGGCTCAGGGAGGGTTTTATATTAATATCTGAAAGGAAAGTAGAAAGAGGATGGAACCAGGCTCTTTTCTGTTATGCCCATTGACAGGACCAGAAACGGTGGGCACAAACTGAAACACAGGAGGGTCTCTTTGAACATCAGGAAACACTTTTTACTGTGAAGTGTGTCAAACACTGGCACGTGTCGCACAAGGAGGTTCTGGAGTACCCAGCCTCGGAGATATTCGAAAGCAACCTGGACATGGTCCTGGGCAATTAGTCCCGGGTGGTCCTGCCTGAGCAGGGAAGCTGGACAAGATGACCTCTAGATGTTCCTTCCAAGCTCAATCATTCTGTGATTGTGTGACTTGTGGTCTGATTTACTGTATTATTAAGAAAAAAGTGGTCATATCTCAAACTAGTTATTCCAGACTCTCTCTTAGTCAGTGAAAAAACCAAACCATACAAACAACCAACCAACCAACCAACCAACCAAAGTAATTGTACTTTTAGGGCACAGTTCTTTGCACATTGAGGTGGTCATCCAAAAATGGGTCAGATGGACTATGCCATAAAAGTGATGTATGACTGTAGAGGAAACCTGAAGTGACCAGCTTAGTTGCAGAGCTCCAGACAGACATTTAATGGACAAGATGTGTGCAGGTATGCTGTGTAAAGTGTGTGGCTGTATGTCTGCCTAGTACTCTTCTGACAAGTGATCATGTAGGCGCAATAGGTACCATCCTGCCCAGCTGGGGAAGATGGACAGGATGAGGATTGGAATCAGTGGGTGAGATACTCCCATTACTGTTCAGAACAGTAAATGAGCACTGAGGTCTCAGAAGGACTCAGCTCTGTGGCAGTTGCTGAAATTGTTTCTTGGTATACAGTGAGACTTGCAGCCAGTTCTAAAAGTCTGTTTTTAGATCATGAACATATCTGCCAGCACAGATAAGGAGCTGCCTGCCAATTCCAAACATACGCACCCGACACTTACTCGGGTAATCACACACAAACATAAACAAGCAAATAAACAACCTCCCCTTCCCATAAATATCATTTTTCCCCTTCAGATGGAAAAGGAAAGAAGAAACAGCCTGCTATTGGTTTTTAATTTTTTTTTCTATTTTTATATACAAGGAGGGGCTCAGATACTATATTGAAACTGGAGCTATTATATACATAAATAAAATATGCAGATTCAGGACTTAGTTTAGCCCTATCTATCTGGTGAAAGAGCAGAAATAAAACCACAAAACTTTTGCCAGCTTTGTTAAATGAGATTGGAATCCATCCATTATGTGGGGCCTTCAACCTTCACACTACAAGTCAACAAAATCAATGAATGTTGGGCTTAATTGGCCAAATTGATTGAATATTAAAACTGATTTAATTACTTCATTGTCATTATAGTAGGGATAAATTTGGCAAAGTCATTTTGGTTTAAATTGACAGTATTTCTGCAGAAATTAGGAGTTTTGAAAGGAGTTGAGGAATGACTTTGTTTAAGATTCAGAATAATGATTGTTTTGGCTTAAAAAGCCTGGCCCTGTTTTCTCTGCCTTGAAACTTTCTTCTATTGAGGAACCTTCAGAATTTAATTTAATTAAAGAAAAAGTGCCCTGAGACTTTCTTTGAGTATTCAAGTGGTGGATAACATGAATTTTTAAGCTGACATAGCAAGTCCTTACATGGCTTCTGATTCATTCTTGACATAGACGGGCATAATGCTGGCAATGTTAGAGTATTTGGAAGATAACACTGCCAAAGAATGTGCCATAAATATAAAAGAGAATAATTAAATTAGATCCTCTCAGGATGAACACGCTAAACTGAGACCCGAGTGCATGTACAGTATATTAAAAATAAATACTTGCACTGCACAGGCATTAATTCAGCTGTCATTTGAATTCAGTGAAACTTTTCATGCAAAGTGATTTCAGTGAAGCTACTCACAACAGTAAGTTGCTCTCATGCAGAAATGGGCTCACAGAGTCACTGACATATTTCTGTCTTGAAGCCAGGTAGGTGCAATGTGACTGGAGCTAGCCATTTGGTATTTTCTGGTTGGTTGTTTTATTAATTGTAGTTCAGTGGCTAAGACAGGGGTCTGGAGTTCTCTTTTTTCTTCTGATTTAATGTTGGAAAAGTTCAGTGTTGTGAAGTTATGACCTCTCATTATTTAGGATGAGCTAAGTGATAAACAGTGCATCAGAATTAATTTTTTAATGGATATTGTGAAAAACTTCATATCATGGGTTTTGTTTATGTTGTGACTATCTATATCTTTGATTTTCTCTGAATAAAATTCTTGAACTTTGAGCTGATGCTTTCTAAGGCCACCCATACACCAGCAAAATGGTTGGGAAGTCCAATTCACTGTGTGGGATTCAGTTGCAAATTAAGACTTTTGCTTTCAGACATCTCCATGTGAAACATGGGTCTTTCCTGCCCAGAGGTGATTGAGGTCTGGCTAAAACACTCAGCGGTGCGTCCAGGATGGCCTGACGAGGTAATGGAGCCTGGATTCAGCCATCTTAACAGAGGTAGCGTGGATCACTTTCAGGTGGTGTGGACCTGGCCTGTAGCTGTCACTCAAGAAAGGTGTTGGCCTCCTCTAAATCCCTTGTTATACCTGCCTGCCAAATGTAGATGTCTTAGACATCCTGGAGCACCTGATTGCAGGAGATGACAGTAAGGCAACCGTACACCTCTTTTCAGACATGTTTCAGTCACCATCATGCAGGGTCCTAGTGTCATCCAAGGTGAGAGGGGGTATGTAAGACCCCGCGTGGGGCTAGCAGATATTTTAAAACAGAGAGGGAAATAATGCCCTTCTGGAGCGGCAGCTGACAGCCAGCAGGATACTCTGGCTACAGCTAGGTGTCTGCCCGAGTGACTGAGCTGAGCCCTCTGAGACTAATCTAGGTTGTGATGAACTGCTCTCTGGCTCCACTGAGCCAGATCACTATTGATTGTGATGGAAAGACATATAGCTTATATGAAATTGTCTCAATTTGGGTATGTTAGTGCTGAACTGAATCCTACTTTTTTTTTTTTTTTTTTTAAGACACATTAGAATAGAATTGAACAGAACAGAATAGAATATTTCAGTTGGAGGGGACCTACAACAATTATCTAATCCACCTACCTGACTACTTCAGGGCTGACCAAAAGTTAAAGAATTATTCCAAACCTGAAGTAATAATTTTTACAGCACATTCTATGTGTTCTTCTTTTTCCTGTTTTTTTTGCTTGTTTTGTTTTGTTTTTGTGGGTTTTTTTTGTTTTCTTTAATAATGAACAATAAAACATCACTTTCCAAAATTAGGTTTTCTAAAACCTCTTTCTGCTGTATCAAAATGAACTGCATCAGTGGTGTCAGGAAAAGCAAATATGACAAAAAGTCTGTTTGAATATTCATTTGCTGCTCTGCATACACTGAAACTCTGAAGTGCAAAAAGGCCACAAAATATTAGATGTGCTTGTGTATGAAATTAGTATAGTATCAGGTTTGAAAAAAATACGATTCGTAACAAATGTGAATATGATTTTGGGCAGATAGTGTAGTGTTATAAAACCACTGAGGACACATCACCAGTTCATCTGTGTAGAAATGGAGGTGGTAGAAACAGTGTTTTCTTTGCTCTCCTCAAGCATGCTGATGCACTGTCCGAACCAATACTGGAAGTAGGAGTCCCTCTGGAGTCTTAAGTCTATTGCAATAAAATGTTGTGACAAGTGTTTTCTGGAGTAAACTGGCTTCATTCGTTTGAGCCCAGCACTTCCCAGTACACGTTATCAATGAAAATTTTCTACTCTGGTGATAAATAATTCCAATGAAATTTTATTGGGTAAGGACTGTAGGATCTGTTGCACATTATAAACTCTATAAATTTCTATAGAAGCATGCCCTGTAAGCCATGAGAGATGACTGGGAAGGCCTGCTTGGCATGAAATGAAGTTATTGAAAAAGCCTTTTTCTTGTACAGCGAGGACTTGTAAGTTAAATGTTTTACCTCATAACTTTCCAAAATGGCCAAAGCATGTGTTTGGGAAAGCGTCTTCTTGTTTTAAAAAGATGGAAGTTTTTTTATCAGTTGCTTGAAAGAATTTTTAACTGCATAAATTTTTGATATATGCAAAAAAGATGCATCTGAATAAATAAAGCATTTAAATGTTTTTGTGTTTAGTGTTTGTACAGTTATTACCTTAAATGTAGGATGTAAATTTTTAATGATAACTATTTTTTTTAATATGGGATTTTTCAGAGGCATCTCTTCAGTTTGGCTACCATATTATAAAATTCTATAAAAAATCCTCAGCCTTCATTTTATAACGTGACTTATAGTAACTTCCAAAGTGTTGCAGATGTTTCCTTTCCTGCTAGCATCTAAGGAAACGTTGACCACCAGGCCTGAACTTTGGAAGTCATTGCTACTACTGTGTGCTCTGTAACACCACTCATGTCGATGGACAGAGCCATTGCAACTCCATCTCCGTCTCCAGTGATGTTGATGCACCAGCTGCAGTAATATTTCAAGTCAATCCCTGATTAGTTAGGGGAAGGTCAGCTATTTCTGACTGGCCTTGCCCAGACAGCGAAACAGAGCAAAGCTCTGCCATCAGTGTCCTAAAATAGAAGGCCCTTTTCATCTGTCAGACTTGAGTCAGCCACATGGAACACACACAAATTTGGAGACACAAATCAACTCACAGGGCATTGGGAAGAAGGGCACAGGCAGAAAGTCAAGTGAAGAGAAACTTCTTCAGATATGAGCTGTAGTCTCCAAACAGTTTTTTAGTTATTTGTACAATATTTTTCTTTTATTTTACTGCTAACCTTTTAATTAATTAAGGTTTTGATTTTTTTAAAATAACTTCAATAATGAAACTTAGTGTGGGGATATTTTTTGGAGGCTTCTTTGCAGCTCTGGGGGTTTTGCTTTTTTTGGTGGCATTTGGAACTGATTATTGGCTTCTTGCTACAGAAATAGGAACTTGTTCAGAAGCACCTGAAGATGCTGGGGTTAGTATGGACTTTTTATTTATAATGAGAATTATATATGTAGAATTCTTGGATGTGTTTATTTTCTAAGAATTTACTTCTGTATAAACTTTTGAATATACTCATTTTGACCTTCTGGAGGCTTACAAGCCTGCCTCCAAACCTCTTATAATAATTTGTCATCAGCTCTAAAATGAATTTTTATTTTGTGATACTGCTTTTGCAATATTATATTCTTTCAAAAGAAGAATGACTGTTTATATAGGCTATAGCTGACCTAAATTCAGACAGGTTGTGTGTCATGATGGTGGTGTTTTTTACGTCAACATCTAATTGAACTTAATCCTTTCAGCTGTCCAAAAATTGAATAATAGTGACTTTCTTTTTTTTATTTTTTCTCCCTCTGTAGGGAGAGAAGGCCACTTTCCATCATGAAGGTTTCTTCTGGAGGTGCTGGTTTAGTGGAAGTGTAGGAGATAATAATGCAAGCATGTGGAAGTTTTGGTATAGTAAGTAAATTTTTCCTTTTAAATTATCTGCAGTCATTTTTTCACAAAACTGTTGCGGTTTGGTGTGTTTTTTATTTTTACTCATATCTTACAAATAATTAGATTTCATATAGCTTCTTTGGGGATCAGGTTCTTCAGCTACCCTAAAATAAATTCTTGACGTACACTTTTGTAATCTGTACTATAGGAAACACCAGGACAAAATGATACAAGTTTAGCTATCAGATTACACTACAATTGTTATGGATGCCCTGTTAACCTGAGTACATTCTTAGTTACACGGTCTTTTGCCACTTGCTGTTAAACAGATGGCTTATTTCTGTTAAGTAGGGAAAAAAGAGCTTGGTGGTTAGCCTGGTCCATGAATTTTTCTTGGATAGTTTCTCCATCTACTTCTTAACCCACTACAAGTGGGTTAAGATGGGAATGGGCAGCTCCACTGTGAAAATGGTGTAGGATACATCATCTCCGGAAGAGTTCCTCTATTACATTCACAGATGACCTGTTGCTTTTTTTCACTACGTCCAGGGTTTTAAGACAGATAGAATTCCAAGATCAGATAGTGTTTTACAACCAAAATCTCCCATTAAGAAGTCAAACAAAACTTCTTCTCCAGTCTTTGACACTCCCTCTGAGGTCGGGAGCTCCCTCACCTTTTTGCAAGATTTCCATAATCCTTGCGAAAAGCAGGTGCCATCATACAAATTTGACTTCAATAGCCCATATTTTGCTAAATATATTGCTTAGTCTTAGGTGAAAAATGTAATATTCACTGTAGTTAATTTCCACTTGTTATTTATCTGGAAAATTCTGTGGTCAGGAATCTGAAATTTAAATGGGGTTTAAGTTATAGTCAGCTTTTATCTTTCACCAGCAAGAAGTTGATATTTTTAGAAGTATTTAATATAAAGGGTGAAATT
Organism: Corvus brachyrhynchos; assembly: GCF_000691975.1. NCBI lineage: Eukaryota > Metazoa > Chordata > Aves > Passeriformes > Corvidae > Corvus > Corvus brachyrhynchos. Next base: position 3,174,200 of record NW_008238464.1, read on the forward strand.
ACCCTTTTCTTGAGGATATTAATTCGATAGACTAAGCTCATATTTATGGACATTACAAACTTTCTGAAGATGCTTGATATTTTTGTTCTTTCACAAAAGAAAAAGTAATTGCCTGGATTTTGTTTGTTTGATTGCTTTTTTTAGACATGAAATAATGAGAAGAACATAATTAACCCTCAAATGAGAAAGGTACATATGCATCCTAAAGCATACATATGCATCACATATAAATTGCAGTGTGCCTTCAGCATGGCTCATTTACTGTCCCAGAGTACAAATCTGTATTGCTTTTTAAGAAACATTCTTGTTTGGATAACAAGACTCGTATCTCTTACTAAACCAAATTCACTGTAAGCTGTTGCCTAGGAAAGAACCTGAAATCTTGACCTATGAAGCTCAGTTTGCCCATTTGAAGAACAGACACGCAGTATTGTAAAGGTGGTAAAATATTAATCTTTTGCTTTCTTTCATTCTTAGCCAACCAATCACCTTCTAAGAATTGTACACATGCTTACCTGTCCCCATTTCCTCTTCTCCGAGATGAACACAACTCAACTTCCTATGACTCTGCAATCAGTAAGTATTGTTTGGTGCAAATGAGTACAATGCCTATAGTTTCAAGAAAACAATTTGGATGCTTCAAAATAAAACAGCCTTATCGCTCCACACAGTTTAATTAACAGAGTTTTGGTATTTCTCATAATTTTACAACATGCATATTTAAGCCACTGTTTAACAAAGCACTTAAATGAATGCTTAGCTTTAAGCATGATGGCAGAATAGAGGTAATTTCTGAAAAAAAAAAAAAAAAAAAAAAAAAAAAGACGTTTCCTTTTTAGTGCTTTTTTTCCCCAATATAGTAAGTATCTTCCTTGGGCTGAATGCATTAAACAAGTACTTCTTGTCATGTATTTAAATAAATCTGTTTTTGATTTTGGTTGGGGTTTTTTTTGTTTGTTTGTTTTGTTTTTTGGGTGTTTTTTTTGGTTAAATAAATAACCACATATGGAAATGTATTAAATTTTTACTTTATGAGGAAGGAGGAGCAGAGCCTTGATGCTGTCTAAGTTTGTTTAACTGACTCAGATATATTTCACTGAGAAATCTTGTACTGTAACAGAGAGACATAAAAGTATATATTTATATATATGTGAAAGATATACATTAATAAAAACCTTTGTGTTTGAATAATGCCTAGAAAACTCTGTTTTTGCAACATTTAGAAACTACTTAAAAATATCAGGTACACTTAATCAGATTGAGATCTTTACGCAAACATATTTGAAGTAAATAACTTCTGATACCTATTTCATATGACTTTTTAAACAACCTGTGATGTGTGGATGCTACGTGTCTCTGAGCTTGCTAAGGTACTTAAGTGATCCTTTCCTGTCCTGAAGCTGTAATTTTGCTTTTGCTAACCTTGAAGTGTCTTTAGAATCCAATTTTTATGCAGCAGACATGAAAAAGAAAATAAACTAGAATTATAAGGGTTCTGTTAATCTTTAGAAATTATGAACTGTTTGTCCAGGAGGAATTCAGACCTCACCATTCAGAGATCTAATCTGTAACTTCATAGCACATCTAGAACAGTTTATCTTTCCATTTGAAAGTGACAGTCATCAGCTCCTAATAGCCTAGACAGAAATTGTATTCCACCGTTCACTCATACATTCACAAAGGTTCTTCAAATTATATTGCATGATTACACAGAAGTGGACAAACAAAGAAAAAGTAAAGGAGAAGGAATATCATCAAAAGTTTAATTAATTTTAGTTAATATTTGCCAAAAGAACCACTGCTCAAATATATTTTTCCTATCTATATTTCATATTAGGAGATTAAAAGTAGGCAGAACTGTACTATAGATGCTGGTCCAGGTAGAGTATATCTATATAAATAGATACAGTTGGATTGCTTTCAAGCTCATTAAAACTGAAGAGGGTTTGAGGGTTTTTTTGCCTACATTTCATTTGCAACATCCAAGCTGAGTTATTTACTAGAACAGGTATGATTGTTCAAGAGTCTTTCACAACTTTTTATGAAGAAGGTTATGTCATCAGCTCTTCTGTGAGTTCAAAACTTGTTTCTCCTTTAGTCTAGTTTGACAATCCTGCCCATGATATTTGGCAAACAAGTTTTTAAAACCTTGCTGCAACTGCAGTCACTAAGTTAAGAAATACTAGAAGGTTATCCTCTTCTTCTTGACTCCCAGTGCAGGAAATGGTTTTCTATAAAGCCAGTGGCAAAAGGCTTCAGTTTGGTTTCATGAATAACATGATTTCATCTATGATTTGTATATCTGGTTGTCTGCATCTAATACTTTGCATCAGCTAAACACAGAATAAAAGGGCACTACCAAAAAATGGAGGTTATTGTCCCATTTTTTGGTTCTGCTATTGTTTCTTGATAAAATATTAACATTTTCATGGCTCATAACTTTCTTGACATACTCTCTTCTGGGGATGATAAAAAGCCCAAATCTTCTCCCCAGGTTTATAATTTTTAGTGAGTCAATCTATTTTAAGTTCTATTTTAAGTAGGGGTGTATAACAAGAAATTTTCTCTTTCATGGAAAAATAAACAGCTGAATAAAGAGCTTTAAACTTCATTAGAAAAATCAAACATGTATGCAACACATTTTCTAAAAATCTCTACCTTTCCATTCAGAGGGCTATTAGTTTCTGAGCAAGTAAAGGCATGTGCCTTTTTTACAGACTATTTGGCTTAAGAGACTTTTGGACCTTATCAGAGGAATTTTAATTCAGCTGCAGCCCCTTGTGCAGTCCCTTGTGTGGAGACACAAGTGTGGTTTGGTTTTGGAGTGTGGTGTCACCATCCAGCTAGAAGAGCTCAGGCAAAGATAAGTTGCCTGAGGAACATGAAATCTCCGATGCTTTTTGAGTGCAGTGTCTGGACCAAGTTCTCTGTTGACATAACTGCTTTGGCTTTAGGAGGAATTTGGCTCAGCGCTTTTCTGGGCCAGATTTCAAAACAGGCTCACCTATCCTTTCTTAGTTTATTTACATCTTTTTGTATGTTGAGTTTGTGTTAAAGCACTGAGGACAGGGAAGTCTAGTGTTAGAATATGCCTTACAAAGATTTAGAGCAAAAGCTCAGTTCATTCTGAGGTACAAACCTAAGCTATGAGCTCTTGGTGTCAAGGACTATAGCCTTAGATGGAAATGTAAAGACACAAAAGCCTGCAGGGGTGCTTATACTGGAGATTTCAATGTATACTTTAATGTGTCAGATATCTTTTAAACATTACTGTTAGATGCATGATCAGCTTCAAAGAGTTAGATAGCACTGCTTTGAAATTGCAGTTTGCTATACCTTTTAATCATGGTTATAATGTTTTTGTGCATTTATTGGTTTTGTTAAATATCTTGGCAGAGTGGGGAGGACTTCCCCTAGCTGTACTGTAAGGTATGGTTTCAAAAGCTGTATGAACCATCCTTCACAGTTAATGTGCTGAAGTTCATAGGCCATGTCATTTATCTTAGCCTGAAACAGGCTCTAAATGAACTCAGGGGAAGCCTGAGTCTAGTGACTTTCTGTGATGGTACAGAGGTTTAGAGTGACAACTATTATAATGTACAGCTCTTAAGTTGACTTAGCACCTCATTGTGTTGCTAGCAGATACATTTTTATGATGATTCACATACATAAGTGCAACAAACTACAACCTAGGAATAAAAAATAAATTAGACCATGCAATAGAAGTACCACAGCAGCAACCTACATATTCTAAAATACATTTGCATAATCATAACCAGATTAGTGGACCCATCAGGCTACTCTGAAAACTTAATATTATAGTTCTTTAATATTAATTAATTGCTAGCTAGATTAATGCACAGTATTATGTCACTAGACTACTTAACACTGATGTTCAAGGGCTATCACACTGTTCTACAGTTCTTTTACTATAGGACAATATTAGGCCTCTTTTTGGAAAATGTGCAAAGTTCTTACTCATGGAAATGGTCCCATTGGCCATAGTGAGATTATTCCTAAGAAAAAGAAGTGAAAAATATAACACTTAGTCACTAATTCATTATTTTTACTTTTGAGGGGATTTTTTTCAACTTAATTTGGAAATAAACAAAAATTCCCTAAGTGTTCCCAAGAGCTTTTGAAGCTGAAGTGGAAGCATTTTAATGGGGCAGCACAGGCACATTAGTTTAATACTCTGATTTGTAGCTGCTAGTGTTGTTTTTCCTGAATCTTAGTATCTTATTTTGTCCAGTGCTGGGCACATTGCCAGCATTTGAAATAACGCCTAATGGATTATAAACAATGTTTATAGGACTGAAGCAAAAGTATGATTCAGCAACTGTTAAATCCAAAATGGTGAGATGAAATTTATTGGCAGGTTTGTTAATGGGTTGAAATTAACCTAAAGTAATCTGGAAAATATCAGCAATGAAATCTGAAAATAGAATTTGTACAAGTGAAATGTTAGCAGCAGTCTATTTCTAGGGGAAAAAAATGCTCTTATGTAATACAGTCATATAATTGCCCATGAGAGATTTTAATACAGTACATTTATAAGGGAGAACTCTGTAGCCCCCAAGCAGCAACAAAGTAAGAAACATCTTAAACAGCAGTGTATCCATCCTGTGAATAATGTATTTGTTTTACTGTTAAAGTTATTAAAAAAAAATATTACTAAGGGATAGTAAAGGGTGCTGAATGAAGCTGAGAAAAGTCTTGCAAGGTTTACTGTGTTGCCAGGTATATCTCCTGTGCTGCTGCTGAGATAGGTGATTTCATTTACAGTTGTTTATCTGCGGAGAAGATACTCCTGGTTGAGAGCAGATCAGGCACTTCACCTTTCACTGTATTGGCACTGTGTGTGGCAATACTCTTCTTGAAAGGATTTCAATATCTCTTACATTAAATAGAGAGGTAAAAAAAGACATACTCTAAAATACAATCTGCAGTCAGATGACAGGAAATGTTCCCTTTTGGATGTGAGCTTGTCCGTGATAGTTCAAGGCAACTTTTCCAAGTCATTTTGCCTTGGAAATGTTTATGTGGCATTGTACTCACACATTTCAAAAGGTTTTTCATCCTTATAGTGCTTAATAATTCATATTGATATTAAATTCAAGATTAAGTGGCTGGGGTTTTTATGGTAGACCACAGTACTTGTATGGACTGATGGCTGTGTTTTGAAAACACTTTAACTCAGCAAGGGCAATAAAATACTTGGTATGCTTTCATGAGGCTGATGTTAACATCTCCAACAGTGGAAGGGTGTTGCTTTGAGTCATTAACCTGGCTGTCCCTGACTAACTATTATGGAGCTTCAGAGGCGTGCATGACTGCTGCACAAGCGTGTGTTGTAGGTGACACAGCTCTGTAACTTTTCAAACATGTTATTGCTTGTCTTTTATATCATGCATCAGTAAAATCTTAAAATATGAATCTTTAACTTCAGTTTGTAATCAATGATGTGATCTACTAGATAATAGGCTTTTCTGATACTAGAAAACAAGGCTTTTGGTAATTTTCACACATTTCTCCAAAATTTGGTCCTTTGCACAAACCCAGATACTTCTTCTAGTTTTCAAATAATGCAAAAGTCCCTGGAGGGACCTAAATTAGGATCTTTAGAGAGAAAAGCAAGTAACAAGGGAAAACTACAGGTCATGCAATTTTGGAGGAATATAATGTTCTCATACAGGCTCAATGGTGCAGTTGTGTACTCCTGTTTTCTGCTCAGTCCTTTTTTATTTTTAGGTCTGCCTGTCATTTCCAAGGCAAATGCTGTACTCAACAGAGGGGCAACTTACCAAGACAACTTACAAAACCTTCTGTTTAGCACACTTGCAACACAGAGCAGTGGTTTCTAAGATTTTAAACACTGCAGATATGTTTACTTTGCACTCTGCAATTATGACAGAGGGGTGAGGGGTCAGTAGCTCTGACCGAGGAAGCTGTGACTGGTCCAGAGAGATGGTCCCGAAAGAGATCATCTTCCTGAGGTCCGGTGTCTTCCCTTGGCTGCTGGCTAGGAGGGCCCGTGCAGAAGCTGTCAGCTCTTTAGTGATTGTCAGCTCGTGATTTCAGCTCAGCTCTGCAGGGCAGCCTTCAGGCCAGACCAGGGAGAGAGACGAGAGGCCCGTGTAGCTGTTCCGCACGAGGTAGCTTTATTGGTCCGTACTCTGGCGAAGGGGAGCCAGGGACAAGCATCTCTCTGCCCTCGCAGGGGCAGGGGGTTAGCTTTATAGGGATACAGGGTGTGGGTGCCAGAGGGTAAAGGCCAATGGGTTACAAAAGATCTGCATAGGGTCTCCCAGAGGATTCTGGGTCTGTCTTCTTCTCACCTTAACTGAAGAGTAGCTGCCTTCCCAGGGGTCCTGCTGGGAGATAGCTCAATCGCCTTATCTCAGCAGATGTCCCTCCAGGGCAGTGGCTGGGCATACCCTACATAGTGGTTGTACTTTATTTCTTCTGTTGTAGGAAATACTTGGAATGATGCCTGTATTTGAGGTGGGTAACTCTAACATATCTGTGAAGTACTTGGAAGAGACAAGGGTACTCCTTGTCATCTGGGCCCGAACTTGGGATATCCTATGAACTACCTCAGTGAGACTTGAAATTGTGCAAACATCTATTAACACTCTTTGTAGATACACTTTGTATGGGTACACCAAACCATTATTTCTTGAAACAGACTTTGGATCACAGTGTCAGCCCTTTTCATCGGATATAAGAAGAGTAATTTAAAGCAGCATCTTCTGTTGCATTTTACCTATCATTGTTCATCTCAACATCGGAGCAGCAAGGTCTTTGACTTCAAGAGTCAGGAGACTTAATTTCAACCAGCTCTTTTGTGTCCATCTGTAGGTGACAGCTAAGCTAAATGACAGCAGTAGGCCTGAGTTGTAATTTTGAATGATTAGCCCTGTAGGAATTGATCTTGCCCATCTAGGCAGAGAAGATGGGAAATGTGGTCTAAGCAAAAACCGTCAGAGTATAAAATAAGTGAAAACTTCTTTGCAGGAAAATGATGGCTTTTTAATTCCCTTACAAAAGTAAAAGTCTAAGTGCTCACTGGGTGTTTCCTCACACCTGGGCCACAAATGAGCTGAATGACTTTCTGCCTTGCAGATTAGATGGGGTAGTATTTTGCTTGCAAAGTCAAAGATTTGTGAGCAGACTTTGTACCTGTCAATTATGCTCTATTTTTTAATTGATGTTTAATGACAGAATTAGCTTAATAAACAAGTATTAGGATAATCAGACTTTATCCATGATTCTCTAGAGTAAATAACTATTTCTAGAGAAATAGAATGGAATGTTCTTTCAGGTGATAGCTAGGTGAAATCAGTATTTCATATATAATACATAAAATAGTTACAGGGTTGGAGCAGAGGAACAGCTTTTCTCTTGTATAGTTGCAGAGAGGTTTAAACAAATTTTCATCAGTTGTATTTGTATTCCTTTTGTGCTCTGTTTCTAAGAATATTTGAGCATCAATTCAAAATTTTCTCATGAAATTTCACTAAAAGCAGACTTCAAAGCTTCCTGTATGAAGAGCAGATAATGAAAATGGATGTTGGTTTTGTAATGCTGGAGAATCTTGTGTCCTCATCCATTCAGAAAATAGAAACACTGCTGCATTACTTAGGTGACTGACCATAATAATAAAAAGAAAGCTTTTTCAAGGTCCATTTTGGCCAATGTGTCCTATTATGTAGTATGACTTTGAAGTACCTTGGGCCACCCACGTAAAAGAGTTGGGTGGTTATAGATTGATTTAGTGGTATTAGGCTTTAAATGAGGAAGTAATGTCCCATGGACTTGGAGACTGCAATGAAGCTTATCAAAGTAGCCCCATGAGTAAAATAATACGAAATTGCTTCAGAAACCCAAGACTGAAGGACTTGAGAGATTTACCTTTCTAGGTCTCCATTCACTGTCCATTTGCATTAAGTGAATCATTTAACTATGTGTTTAACTTTAAACAGGTGCCTAAAATCCCATAAGAGGTATACTATTTAAAGCAAAACACACATTTAACTGCTTTGCTGAGCCATAGCCTTATTTCTTACCTACTATTCCAATAATTTTTTGTTTATGTGGAGTGGAGACTTGGATATGAACCAAACCCCAATTTTAACCCTTCTGCCGGGTACTTTCAGACACATTCATCCTTTTAATGCCCAAATCTGCTGATCAGTGTGGTGGAAAATCATGTCTCTGAATGTTTTCCTGGATTAAAAAGGATGTTATTTAAAAAGAGTGGTGATTGTAATGTGATGAGTGTGATCTAGCTAATACATTTACAATGCTAGTGATGTATACTTTAACTTGAGTTAAGCTGGTCAAGTTAAAAACCATAGACTTTTGGAATACATCAGTGGGAAACACAAGCTGCTAATGCCCTAGTGCGCCTTCAGATTTCAGATGAGAGCAAACCTGATTCATTGTGAATAGCTGTCTCTAACAAGCTGTATGAATTTGAATCTTTCAGGATATGAACTAGTATAATAGTTGCTTGGTTGTGTTTTTCCGTAACAGTAAGTAGGTGCTGTCAGATGATAAGTGGCAGTTTCTTTTGTGATACACTTTTCCTGACTTGCCAGCTGGCTTATATGCTTTCCCTCAGTTGGGTGGAAATGTTTTTCACTGACTGAATTGTCAGTGCTTCAAGATTTTCAGATCTGACGATGGAGATCTTTACAACTCATAATTTTACTAATGGGTTGTGTTAATGTACCAATTTTTAAATCCATGGGAGAAATTTATGTCACTCTTGTAGCATTTGTAAAATGATGACTTTGTTAAATGGATGTGCAATTAACCAGCTAAAAACTAATTGTTAGAAAGACTCTTTTGGCCAGAGTATGTCACAAAACTCTCAGCTCATTTATCACCAGCTGCATCCATTAATTCAGCACTGCTTGGCACTGTCTAACAGGGGCTTCTGAAACATCACATTTTAAATTTAATAAAATACAAAGAGCTTTAGAGCAGAAATAGGCTGGTTTAAAACTTAGCTGTTTTTCAGAAATATGGTTTACATTTTTTTAGTTTCTCCCTGCTCCTAGCTTAAGTTTCTTTCTGCTGAATATGGGTGTATATAAGGAATATTATCCTGCTGTAAATTGTAAAGAACTTACAAATTGTTATTGGTGATATAGTCTGGGCACTAAGAATTCAAGATACTGCAGCTCTCTGCTTCTCCTACACAATTTTGGTAAAATAATTGCATCCTATCAGTCCAATCATTTATGCCAAAGAATCACTGCTATAGCTTTGCCATACCATTTTCTAAGGAGTGTCAATTTGGTCAAGATGCTATCTTACAAGGTACTGCTAAATATTCAGCAGATGCATTTCATTCACAAGAACTTAGACCCTGTTTTCCATGATCATCAGGTAAGGACTGGTAATCAAACCCAATTTTATCCACATGATATATAAAGTATATGCAAAATAGAATTAATGTTTCATTTGTTAATAAGGCAAGGGATAAAAGAAGGGGAAAGGAAAAATCTTTGTTAACCAACTTGGATAAGTTCTCAAAAACATTGTATATTTTTCCTTTTTCTTCCTTCTTCCTTTTCTCCAGTTTATCGAGGTTTCTGGACGGTTCTGATGCTCCTGGGAGTGCTCACTGTTGTGGCAGCTAGTTTCCTCATCATCTGTGCAGCTCCTTTTGCCAGTCACATTCTATACAAAGCAGGAGGAGGCTTTTTCATCATTGCTGGTGGGTATACTGTTTGCTCAGTCAATTAAAGAGTAGAAAAGATGTGTTATTTCTTGCATTCTCCTTAACCAAAAATTGTATCAATCATGGCTAAAAGAAATAGAAAGCATATGGTTCTATCCTTTGGCTTGTGGAGTGCCTGCACTTGGAGACAATTCTTTCCACAATTATTTAGTCATGAAGCTATTATAAAAGCTATTTTGGGGTTAAGGTTAAAAAAACCCCACGTCCAGGACAAATCATGGAATTACACTGCAATTTCAATCTACTTTTTTTTAACAGGAAGAAGAATGCATATTTAAGGATCTTGCCTTATAGGATTCTCAAGGGCTTTAGCTAAGGAGAGGGTTTTGTCCATTATCAGTGATGCAAAAGATGATTACAGTGGACTCTGAAGAAGTTGGGAGACAGAACACATTTGCATGACCAATACAGGAAAATGCTTTGGATGTGATAGGACTAAACAGAATAGTTGTCATATATGAGTAAGTAGGAGCTCTAAACCTCTGTGAATGAAAGATAACAAGTAACTGAATTCCCTCCTTCCTCATAACCCACACATACCAAGGAGGATGCACCCCCCCCCCAGGATTCAGCTGATATGGACAGCTCACTGGCACGATGTTTGCTTAACCTTGAAAAGTCTGTGAAGACGTTACACTGGTGTGTAAGATATAGTTATATAGGATGTAAATGATAGTATGTGCTCCATCACTGTTCTCCTTAGTTTAAAGCCTGGTGAGAGACAGCCCTGTGAGAGCATATTGTGTTACAGGGTAGAGCTACCCGTGTCAGGACCAAAAGGCCTGGGACCTCTTTTTGCTTCTCATACTGACCCCCTGACCTTGCTTACCTACTGCACCTCTCAGCTCTTCATACACAGCTAGTGATCATTATTCCCTTCCAAAGGACTCAGTGAGGTATAGGAAGTATTTTATAATATTTTAGCTGAAGGAAATCCTGCATACTTACATTTTATCCCTTGAGAATTACTCCTTCACACATAAAAGACGTTCAAAAAATATTCATAGTCTGATGGAGTCTTAGATATTTCAATGCTCTTTGTCACTAATTTGCAGGGCAAGAGCCCATGCGAGTTTTGCTCTTTTTCTGCATTTGTAATGCATGAAAAACCTCAGCTGTCACTAGAAAGTAGCAGAAGATGTTTGAGAGGAAAAGGGCACTTGAAAGATGCCAGGAACTGATGGGCAGAGGTGCAAAACAACGCTTGTGTTCTGCACTCTGGGTCAGTTCGTCTGCCCTCATTTAGGTATGGGAAAGTTAGATCCCAAAGTCTGTACTAGCCTCCCCTGGCTTCCCTAGGAGGCCTTCAAGAGGCTATAACATTCACTGGCAGCAAAAAAAGTAGGTATGTAAGAAGTTCCCCCAGCTGGGGATTCACTTCACACTGAAAGAGGGGCCTAATTGGATCAGATGTGTGTGCTATGGAGGAACCCTACACCTCTCTTTCCTTTACTGAGAGAATCTAAAAAGATTATTTCTTTAGGTATGTGAAGTTAAGTGAGCTTTATTATCCCAGTGTGTGACCTCGGGTCTGTGTCTTTGCCCCTTTTACCCTTTGTCCCTATAGAGCAAATGTTCTTCAAGGGAAATCCTGATTTTTTACTCCCTCTGTATGTAGTATCTTTCAACTTCAGGACTGTTCTCAATCAGGGCTTCAGAGAAGAGCTATGTTATTTTTACTATTACCATTAGTGTTGTTGAAAAGCAAAGATCTTTAGCAAAATACTGCTATAATTTGTCAAAAAGTAGTGGTGCCAGAAGAAAATAGGAGCCATTCAACCTGCTAAAGACAGAGCAAGATAAGATAGACTTGATGCAGAAGAGATGATCTACTGTGTCCCTGCTGCCCTGACCCCTTACTCTGCCCATCTCCATCAGGACTAGAGATCCTGTTCATTTACCACCTGCCAAATCAAAACAGGACATGGAAGGGGAGAGTGATGAGAAGTGGTGCATATTTACCACTTCTCAAACATGTGATCAGGATGCAGCCAGGGTGTACATCTACTTAAACACGGACCTAATGGGAAAATTAAAAGATGTAATGTGGCTTAGGTTAATGTGACTTAGATCTGGTGGAGTTCTTCTAAGACAGAAACTGGCAGCTTGTTTTGAAGAAAAAAAAGAATTATATACATTATTTTAAAAGAGCCTGGATGCTGTCTTACCGCAAAATTAAAGTATGTGTTATACTGTAGAGAATAGTCTTCTGAGAAGAAAGTTAGACAAGATGGTTCTGTGGAAGTTAGGAAGAAGATAAGGAAATCAGTTGTTTTCCTACTTACATGTCTTAAAGTTAGATGAAATAACTTTAATATCTGTTACTGGACAGAAATATCTTTATACTTCTGCAACCTTAACTGAAAAATTAGCAGCGGAGAAAAGTTCTGCCTCAATTGAAGAGTACGGCTTGTAGCATGGTCTGCTGTGACATCTTAGGGTTCAGGAAGTAGCTGAAGATATTTTTGGTAATGAGATTCATGCCAGCTGTTCAGCCATCTGAAAGATGTCTTGTATGAACCAACTGCTTAAATTTCTATTGTCAACAGTAAGAACACTCAGATGGACACCTCACCTTCTGTGTGATAAGGTAGATAGGCTTGCATTTTGGAGAGACCCATTCAAGAAGCCTAAATGGAGATCCCGAGTGACACAAAAAAATTTAGGTTGTAAAGTACCCCTTGTGGCAATCAAGTCTGACATCCCATTTAGAGCAGGGTTGCCTTCAAAAGTAGATCAGGCAGCTCAGAGCCTTATCCAATCAAGTTTTTAAAATCTCCAATAATTGATGTTCCACAGCATCTTTGGTTGCTTGTCTCAGTTTGACCAACTTCATTGTGAGAAATGTTTTCTTTTTTCCTTGTTTTCACCTGAAATTGCCCTTGATGCAGTTTGTGACAATTACATCTCATCCTTGCAAGTCTGTAGGTCACTGAAAAGTCTATCCCCATCTTTTCTATAACTCCATTTAGAAAAATGAAGACTGGATTCTTTTCCAGACTAAAATTGCCCAGCTCACTCAGCCTCTACTTGTTCTCTGTTCTCCTAACCATTTTGGTGGTCATCATCTCAGTTTATCAGTATCTCTATTTCACCAGGGGACCCCAAACTGACATAGCTTACCACATATGATAACACAAGTGTTGAACAAAGGGCGATAATAGTATTTTCAAATCTGATGGTGGTGTTCTTGATAATGCAGCTCTGTATGATATTAATTTTTGTTTCTGCCAGGTCTGCTTGAATTCTTGTACACTTAAAGGGGCCATTATTGTCCTTTAAGAAAATTGCCTATGAGGAACACCAAGTTCTTCTAGGCTTCTTCGTCCTTTAAGGCAGCCTTTGCTCTTCAACGCAGGCTCTCTTAGGATCTTGCCTACCAGTTCTCTGCACAGTTTGGAATGTGTTCTCCTAAGTTCTGGGTCTTACTCACTTTCTGTATTCCTCCTAGGATATTAACCTTTGCCATTCCATGGCCATTATAACTACAAGTAACGCCGCCTATCATTTTCCTGACCCATTTTTCCTTAATTTGGAGTAGAAAAACTTTGTAACCTTATTAACCACCTGAGGCCACAGGTGAAACTAAAGCTGCAATACCTGTGGGGAAAAGTGAGTATCAGTTCAATTATACCACAGTAAGTGACTTAAGTGCTGCCTTTGCAGCCTCACCTCCCTGTCTGCTACCTCAGAGGATGGTCCAAGAGCAGCTGCAGTACTGCAAACTGTAAGACACCTTATAGTGTCTTCAAAGGTCACAGGAATAGAAGGGAAAGCTACCATAAAATGATCGCTTAGATTAGCCTTCAATAAAGTCCATAATTACCTTGTGCCTCTTTCTGCTTTGGTGGTGGTGAAAACTGTCCTCTTGTACTGATGCCAATAAGCAATATTCCAGGATGTGCACAGAACATTACGGAATCACACCCTGGTGAAGAAGCAAGATTAGAAGGATGACTCCTGCTTCCTGCCAGAAGAGTGAAAAAACTTTAATTTGAGATCCTAGATGAGGACAAAAATCTCTTTTCAGACATGTACCTACTTCCATAATTCTTACATGGGAAACTCTGCATGTACTTCAGCAGACAATGTCAACTGTTATTTTTAAATAAAGGTCGCAAGAGGCCAAGGTAGGTGGTAGAATCTGAAATAAGCACAAGAACAGAAAAATGCATTTAATAAAAAAATATACACATAAAAGTTTTCCACAAGTGAGATAAAGAGTTCTAAACTTCCAGGCAAAAGTAAAAAGCTCACATCATTCTTTCCAGCACCTGTTGTCTTCGTGTCTGCATAGTAAAAGATTCATGCCATAAACAGCCATTCACCATTGACAAGTGAAAGGCATTTCTACGTGGGAAGAATCAGTACTAAAGGCCAGCAAACTGCTTCTTGAATTCACAGACATTTCTAAAGGTTCTGTATTCTTTCTCCTCTACAATATGCACAAGTATTTGTTTGAAAGAAATTCAAAAGAATGAATGTGAAAGACAGAAAAGAGTGACCTCAGAGAAGTCCATGTCTTATCACACTGCACAGAACTGTGTTTCAAGCATGTGTGTTTATAAGAAAAAAAAGCAAAATGAAAAAAAAAAAGAAAGAAAAGGAATAGAAGGGAAGTATTTATTTGTCTTAATCTCTCTCAGACATATTTCATGTTCTAGGAATAATTTCCCCCATCATTCCTGATTCATGCAACTGCTGTTCTATTTTTTGTTCATTAAAAGGCAAAGGCAAAAGGATGCTTGCACTCTATGAAAAAGGTCTAAATGCCAAAAACGTAGAAATGAGCATAGCACACACTGTTCCTAAAAATATTTGCTTCAAGAAATTGCCGAGATTTTTTCAATCTCAGTAATTTTCTCGTGGAGTTTGGCTTTGAGGGTTCATGACATTCACAATAGATAGTGCAAGACTTCAGGAGCAGATTTCTCAGGATAAATACATATTCAGTAAACTCCTGTCTAAGCGCATAACGCCTGTGAAATCATAACTCTGTGAAAACTAGACAAAAAGAGTGCTAATGAATGAAATACTGATGGAGGCAACAGGACATAGTCAGTTTTTACTTAGCCTGATTCTATAGTTCAAGATATTTATTGAACATGCTAATACTCCTTTTAATTAGTCTCCATTAGCAGGTGATGAGAACCCTTAAATACTCCTTTAGTGCCTTAATTAACTAAGACGGTTTACATACTCTTCCTTTGTTTTTCTTCCCTTTTAAGGAAGAACATTTATCTCTGCTTGACATACATTTCTTCCACAAATTTCCATGCCCAACAATTTGCCACTCACAGGTGTAACAGCTTGCTGTGAAATCACACCCGATGGATGATAGATTCCCTGAAGCTGTTTTACCACTGGCTGCACTGGCTTGCTATTTTGCACCTACATGGTGTTGATTCTAGTTTAACCACCTAGGTGTTGCTTCAGAGTGCCCGAAAAGCAGGGGGTGCCCATTTCTCAATTAAGACACCTTTGATGCTGTTTTGTTTTAATGACAGATGTTTCTAACTGCCCTACATAAATTTGCTTCTACCCAGGATGCCAGAGGGCATTCCAGATGTGCAAGGCCTGGTTAAACTTACCTGCTGCTATAATAATGGAATATGCATTACTACTTTTTGTAATTATTATTGTTTTGGGCCAAGTTTTCCCCAAAGCAGAGAATGAGTAGAAGACTAGTTTCAAAATGCATAGGCACAGCCAGCTGAAGAGGTAAATTCCAATTCCTTATGGATTTTGCCAGATTATTAATGTATCTTTCCAAATCTTATGGCTATAATTTGTTTTTTGTTCAAGTTTTGAAACCTTGAACAAAATCCATGTATCTAATGATTCATTTTTTGAATTTGTCCCTGAATCTTTCTACTTTTAAAATCAAAATTACTAGCTCTGTTTGGTTCTAATTTTCCTGTGTTGCCTACATTATCTGTTATCATTAGATGTTTTGTTCTAGGAATCTTCTGCTTAATTTGAATTATATTTGAAGAGTCTTCAATTTAATTTCTCATTCTTCATGTCTGGCCCTAAGGCAATCCTTTCCTCTGATTGTTTCAGTGGTTTTATGTTTAATACAGGCACAGTACTAAATTCCATCAAAATTGAGTTTTACTTAGGTAAAATACTTTCAAAATTGAATTTATGCCTCTTAGAGTTGTGTTGGGTTTTTTCAAACTTTGTTAGGAATTTGAACCCTAGCAAAAAATGTAATCCTGGAAGTGTATTTCAAAGACACAAAATGTGTCTGCCTCCTTCTTTATTCAGTTTTTCTACTTTTATTTCAGCCTCCTAGAAACTGCAGATCCTTTGGGAATTTCAGTTATGTTTTGATCATGCCGCAGGTTAACTACTTCAGCCCTTTCTTTGTTGGTCTTCAAAATATAGTGTTTATAAGGATTGAACCATGAGTTCTCACCTATCAGATGTTCAGGATGTATGTAAAGATATTATATTTTGTCCATAAAGCAATAACAGGAAGATCATCCAATCACCAGGTTAAGATGTTGTATCAAACCTGCCTGGTTTTGTCTGCCTCAGGTGAGGGGGTGAGGACAACAGCTGCTGGGGAAAGGAGGTTGTGAGGCAGCATCTCTGGTTGGGGATGGGGAAAGGTAACCATCAAAGGTTACCAGGACATGTGGATATGGAAGCAAATGGCTGGCCACGGGTGCTTACGAAGTGCATTTGCGGGTTTTGCCACAAATGTCACATTTGTTCAAGGTTGCATTGCAAGTATTTAGCAGGATGGAGAAGAGACCACAAATACCTTTAACTTACAGTGTGCAGCCTCAAGTTTGGCAGTGAAGTGTTCCCAGGACTATGCACTGACTTATGTTTTAATGAGGCACCTAAACATCCTGGGATGAAAACACGATGGGGTGGTGTCCCTCAAATATTTTAATGTTAGAATAGATGGCCCTGCTGCTGCAATGCTGCTGTGACAGCTGGAGCTCAGGGAGCAAATGGGTACAGGCTGGAGCATGCAAAAAATTTAGACTCATGCCCTCGGTTCTCCAGCAAATCTTCTTCTGGAGCATCTGTGCTGCAGGCTTGCATTTCTCAAGTGTCCACATTCCTCTAAAGTGAAATGAAATATTAGGAATGCAACTGATACTTTGGAAAGCACTTTCTTCTTATATGTCCTTCTGGTGTATAGTAACAAGGAGATTAACAAAGTTTGTAAGGACATGTGCTCCTGTTACTATAATGTATAAACAATTCAAAGGCCTTTCAGAGGAGAGGTTGGGAAAAGGCTGTGAATTATGTGGTGGATTAATTTCAGGAAACTGTTGTATGCAATTTGAGATTATTACTAATAGCCTGTTTCATAGTTATTATTTAATTATTGTTGGGCTTTGTTCCTATACCAAGAGCTTCTTTTCTAAATGTGGATGATTTTGATTTAAACATATTTGAATTTTGCTGCAAAATATTTGGGTAGAATATTCTAAAGTTGTCTGTTCTAAACAGCCCTTTTCATAAGAATAGAGAAGCAAATGCAGAGAGGTGAAGAGGATAGAAACATTTCCTACTCCTTTCTATATCTCATCCAAAAGACTGATAAAAACAATGCCAGAATTTGGGAAGTAAAAGTAGATTTTTTTTCCCCCAGATTGTCCCAGTCCATCCCACCACCTTCCCCCACCTTGACCCCTGAATTCAAACCAGTAAATATCTGCATGAATTTTGTCCTTAAAGTCTGCCTACCAAAACCAGATATCTCCTTTGTCATGGAAGTATGCCTTTCAGGGCAAATCAGGAGCAAGATGGACATAGTTCTAGTTAGTGGAAGCCAAAGCCAAAAATTATCCAGTGGTGGCTGACTGTGCCATGCAGACAGGACCTCAAGCATTGATGGATTTTTAGGTAATACAGTAAATGCACCCAGCATCTGTCTCTCACTCTGTTGTTAAAACCTGGTGTTTCTTTTCCAGGTGTCTTGTTTTCGCTGGTAGTCGTGATGTATGTCATCTGGGTCCAGGCCATGGCTGATCTGGAAGACTACACAAACACGAAAAAAATGGATTGTCCAGACTTTGCTGTTTATGTACGTTATGGCTGGTCTTTTATGTTGGCTCCTGT
>NW_008238464.1:3192222-3199943 GCF_000691975.1 Corvus brachyrhynchos
AGGAATGCTGTTCTTGTTGGTAGGGCGTGCCATTTATTTACACTCAGACTAGTCAGGCACCGCTGAAGGGAATACAGCAATACTTGTGAAACTTCGTGACAAGTGTAAACTGGAACACAATTTTGTACATTATTACCATTATGGCAATCCTAAGTGTGCAGGCAGACTTCTGGAAGTTCTCCTATTACTTGTTTAAGGGTAAAGGACACAAAACTCAATAGAGGACGAAACCACCTTTAGTCCCAACTAGTTGTTTTTAGTTCTTTAGAGAGTACACTTGTGGTTCTTCACACTGTACTATTAGCAGCATTTTTGTAGGTTAACAAACAGAAGAAAACAAAAATTTTCTGCAAGTAAAAGGCCCACATGAAGTGGCTCAAATCAACATTTTATACATTTATCTTTTAGCATTTACACTGTATTTCTGTTTGTAGAGAATGGCACAAGGTAGATGAGAAGGCAAACATTCAGACACAGTAATTTAATCTACCTCCTCTCCTGCTTTCCACTACTTGCCTTAGCTTTAATGGCAGCAAACATGTCTGCACTTTATAAAAATAGAGTGCAGTTGTTCATGCAGCATCCATAGGAAGAGGATGAGAGAGAAGATAATTTCCATGAATGTGTAAAAGCTTAACTGTTCTATTACCCATTTCTCTTTTCTGTATGCATTTGAAAGCTGTGTACTTCTGTATTCTGAAACCCATGTGTGTTGCATGATTCTGTAAGCCAAAATGCCGTAGTACAATCGCTATCTGAAGTTATGCCAAAATTGTATTTTGAATTATAGCATATTATTATTTTAATTAAGTTTTAACCCTTTTATTTTTCAGTGGAACAATTGGCTCCTCTAACAAATATTTTCATGGTTGTGTAAAATTAATTTTTTATTAAAAAAGGTTTATTATCAAGACAATATCTAGGACATAAAAATGTGTGTCTTATGCAGCCTTCATTTTCCCACATATTAAAAGTCTGCATTATAAACCAAATCCAACTTGCCTACTAGGCTTGCTAGGGAAAGCAATGAGCCTAGCTAAGACAGCAGGGGAGATGGATTTGGTTCTGCGTTGTAGGAGTGGTTGGTTCTGTGTGTGTGTGCGTGCACATCTGTGTGGAAGATGGGGTAAGGATGAGACTGTAGGCATGGTATGGAAAAGGTGGGGTTGAGTTTTAACAGTGGGGAAACTTTCTGGCATTGGGCCCAAATAGAAATTAAATCCATCTGAGAGTGTGCTGGTTTTCACTTTGTAACTCAATGCAGAATAGTTTGGGGCTGATGGGGAAAAGTAAAGGCTGCATGTCGGTTTGTTCTTGTTCATAATGCTTAATTCCACAGCTGTTATGAATACTGAAAGCATTGCTAAAAGGCAGGAAAGGAATGCCCACATAGAAGATGTGGTGGGCCAGATTGGATGTTACTTCCATTTTGGGAGCTTTCTTGATTGGAAGCTTTCCAACCTTTCCTGCTACTTATTTATTTTTCCCTCATCAAGATTAGTGTTATACATTATAGAACAGGAAGACAACAAGAGTGGGAGGTAGGGAAGCTGGGACTCTGAGGTTTAGAATAATTACCAATTCACAAAAATATTTTTATTGGCAAATAACACAGTTTTTTTAATTACTGTGTCAGAGAGTATGGTGGGTGAATTTTAACCAAATATTCATAAGCGTATATATGAACGCCACATAAATGATTGCCATCCGGAGAACATTAGGGTTACACCATAATGCCTTTGGTTAGTCAGGAAATGCTGAAATTAACCCTGCTCGTTGTGCATATGGTATTATATTCCTGCCCTTAATTACACAATCACATACTGTTTCTCAAATAATACACCCTGTTGGTATTTGCCCTCTTTACAGTCTAGGACACTCACTGGTAATTGTGAAGGTAAACTCAATAATCAAGAGTTATTGACTAAGTACCCCTCCCAAACCCTGTCTGCTTCTCTGCAGGGGAGAGTCCTTCTCCATGAGAGCTTAGAGGGGGCAATATGCTTGAGCCACTTTCTTGCAGCTTTTGGAAGCTGGAGGAATTGAGAGGTGCCTCAGAGCTGGACCTCTTCCAGCAAACCCAACCATGTGTGCAGCAGCAACTAATAAACTCTGCAAGGAATGAGCCAAAAGCTCCTGTGGTGCCCTTAATTCAGCCCATGTGCATCTTCAGAAGGCTCTCCATTATGCAGCTAAATTAGTTACACTTTTGTGTGCAAGACGTCCTCTCTTGGAGGCAGCCCTTTGGGTCAGACTGTGGATGTAATGGCTGTTGAAGATCCAAGGTGTTTCTGAGGATTCCCTTAGCAATGTCTGGAAGCCTTTCCAACACCAGTAGAAATTGCTTGCGTCCTCATTAGTTCTTCACTCAAACTCATACTTTGGCAGCAGTCTGTAGCTCTATCAATTTGCTTTTAGTGGATTCCATCTTAATGGAAGAACTGAAAATCAGGTTCCTTCTAAAATGGTGGGGTTTGTTTGCTCTCTCCAAAAAATGTATGTAGGTAAGCACGTGATACATAATAAGTAGTTGCTGCAGACCAAGGAATGGTATTGAGGGTGGTGGGGAGGCGTTTCTGGATGGTTATTGCCTAAAAGCACAGTTTAACTCTTGTTCTTCTGATTTCATTAAAGAGCTATGTGCAGGAGAATGGGTTTGTAAGAACTTGGGGAAGACAGGCCAGCTAAGGTGACTTGCTCTGTGGCATTCTTCCAGATATGCTTTTGTCTAGAAAATCCTTGGCAGGGATGCAGGGATTTTCATGAGAGCTGAGTAAAATATTGTAAAGGGGATGAAAAACTCTAATCAAAATATTCTGTGAAATTGGTCAAAGAGCTGTGTTCCCCACAAATCCGTAGGAGTTTGGGAGTTTGGTTGTTTTTTTTTTTTTTCCTTAATAATTTCCTTGCTGGCTTAATAGCCTGTGATCATATGGGAAGAAAAGAGATTTATTTTTTTAAGACATGGGTTTGGAAGAGTGATGGCAAAAGGAAGAAGAGTAAATAAGAAGCATTTTCTGATTACTTTCAACCTGTAACTCATCCATTTGTCCAGTGCAAACATGGCAAGGACTGTGACTGCCTACAAAGGGGGCAGTGTGAAAATGAGGAGAAGGAGGTGAGAAAGGAGGGAGAAAAAGATGGGTGAGTGTCCCTCTGTGATGCTGTCTGCCAGCCCTCTGTGCAGCTGTTTTTGATCCCTGGGGGTGCACCGATGCAATGTGGCAAAGGCAGCTGCGGACAAGACCAGTCAGAAAAGGATTTGCCCCAGTTCATCCTTTTTACTCATTTGGGTGGCTGCTGTGAGTTTTGCTGGAGCTGACTTTCTTTAAATTTGTGGATGTTTATTGGCATTTACATTAATGAGGTAAAGCAGTGTTCTCCTTTGAGGAAATGCAAAAAAAAGTCTGCTTTATTTCTCCGCAGGGTGCCTACCTGCTGCAGCCGAGACTGTACTCTGTAGTGAGCTAGTAAACTGCTAGTAGGACAATTGTAAGTAGTATCTATTGCTGTCTCCATTCTTGCAAAATCCTGGCTGTGGAGTATGTTGTGCTTATTATCTTTTACGGAGTCATGTTGAACATCTTAAATGAGCTATTTACCTTCTGATGCAGCAGCTGGCTCTCCCCTGGCTCTCCTATTTGTCCTTTTGGCAGTGTGATTCCCAGGCAATGAGGACTAGATAAAGTATGTTCACATGAAATTCTGCTGTGTTAACTTACAGAAAGTCTGAACTGATGCAGCTGAAGTCGGTGGAGACACTAAAATTAAAAACAGAAGTCAGTCATCTATAATCAAAAGTGACAGAAGGGATGAAGAATCACAAGTATTTACAGCACCACTTTTCCCTGTGTGTCTCTCATTCACAGTTTAAGACCAATACTGGTCTGTCTTTCCAGTCCTTATGTGCCTTATCTACCCAGGAGACGTGATAACAGTAGTGGTCAGAAGAGCCATTTGACTCGAAGGTAAGAAGGAATGGAGGGCTGGCAGCAACTCCTGTATTGGACATCTCTACACTGCACCTGATTTTCCCCTATGTCCCAAAGAGCCCAGAAAGGCCTCATGGAGTGCTGCAAAGCTCCACATTTTGCTGTGAGGAGAAGGAGAGGGCTTGGAGTACGAATCACCCTATCTTACTTGCTGTAGATCTGTTCCTTATCTGTTCCTAAAATCTGGCAAGGATACATTTGGTACAAACTAGGCAAGTGGGGGGATGGTAGCAGGGTGGGGGGGTAGGAGGTGGAGAGCAGCTCTGCACAGGGAAGGTGCCTTTCCCACTGAGAGGCAGCCACCCTACTAGGTTGAAACAAGGGAACAGTCTCGGTGGTGTCACTTCACATTTGTCACACTGTTACTCCCCACCTTGTACCCGGGTACCTTAGGAGATGTTATCCGAAATGACCTGGACATGGTTCAGGTTTTAAACCAGTTAAGAGAAAGAGCTTAAATTAATGCATCTTTGAGTTGGAAACGCATTTAAACCAGAGAGAAACCCAGAAGGATAATGAAAAACGTTCCCCCCTCCTCTTCTATACCACATCAGATTGACTAATCCTCTGTTATGTGGCTTTACTTTGAAACAGATCATTCTCGTTGCAACACGTTTAATGCTGCCAGCCACCACATGGTTATTTGGCAGCTATTTAAAGCTCAGATCATATTACTCTGTCGCAGTGCTAGGCACCCATGTTCCAACTGGTATACAACTGATCTAAAGAGAAATCAGCTTCAGGTTTTGTTCTCTGAAATTAAATGTGACGGCATGATCTCTATGATCCTTTTTTCCCCCCCCTTTTCTCTCTCTCTTTTTTTTTTTTTTTTTAATGCATTATTACTTTTTGGAACAGCGTTTTGCTAGCACCACAGGGGAAATTCAGTTAGGTTGTCAGCCTGATATAGTGTATTATCAGACACGTTAGCTTTTCCTCCCTCTTACATTTGCTTAAGAGCTTATAAACCACAGAGAATAAAAAGTGCTAAATAGAATGAAATGACCTGTCAAGGGTAGATATAGTATTTGTGAATGACTTAAAAAAATTCCAGCAGCTTCAAGCACTCCAGTCTCACTGACTGTCTGCATTATCTTGAAATTTGGCCTCTTTCTTTTTTCTCCCAAGTAAAACTCTTCTATGTCCGTTGATCTTTGATGATTCTGTCTTGAAAAGGACTAATTTTGTCTTCCTATTTTCAGTCCAGGGTGAGATTTTGTAGCAGGAGAGGATATCTTTATGAGATTTGAAATAGATTTGAAACCTGCTCTTAATATCATAAGACTAATCTTGAATTTTACAAAACATTGAACAAAGTCAAGAACAGCTAGTCCCAAGAAGAATTAACCAATAAATACAATGTATTTAGCAGGGAATTCAGTTATTCTATTAATGGAGAATAGGAGAATTTTCCATGGAAAATAAAGGAAATTCCCATGCCCAGGTCATTGTTAACTCTGATAGATGTTTTAAATTCAGGAGCTGGAGTGATCAGCTTGCATTTAACCTCTCCCAGGAACTATGGGATAGTGCTTTCAAAGAAGCTCCAGTAATTAGGAAACTGAAGTTTTTTATGTAATCTTTCTTTTACTCCTATTTTTTTGTCCTGCCCATTTGTATGTCATCATCCTCCCCCCTTCCCTCCCCCTGCCGCAATTATGAAAAAAAACTTTTCAGGGTTTAAATCTTTGCCCTGAACTTTAAATAACAAGTTGTTAGTCAAAGCAATATGTACAGCATATTCCTGTACATTCTGGGACTAGTGCTAAGTAGCTTGGTTCTTTGGCATGTACATCACATAATCCAGTACAAGAGCACCCTTTCAGCCTTCCCTGAGAAGCAGGCTTTAGGGAGGCAAGTGTTAAGCTTCCCTTGAAGCACCACATGTTTTGAGGCACTGGTGTGCTTCACTATGCACACAACAGTCCTGCATGTGCCTGTTGCTGAGATGAGCCTGAACAGCTTTGTGAGCTGCTCCAGAACCCACACCGGGTCCAGGCGTGGGACAGCTCGGCATGCAGTCTCCAAGACATGTCTATGTAGCAGTGCATGTGGACAACTAGCTTGAAAAAGTTAGCTTAAGTACTGTGCTCTGCCAGCTAATGGTGGCTATGCCTGTGGGGTGCAAGACAAAGAGCGGGCCAAAGAGAGAGGAGGAACAATGACCTGGATTATGCTCTCTGCCTTCCCCACAGAAACAAGGCCTAGTGTACCAGTGCTGTGGTCCTATCACTGTAGCTCCAAATGCCTTTTACGTGTTTGAAGTTGCACCATACACCACTAATTTGTGGGTTTCCCCAGTGTTAGTTGTACCTGAGGAAATGAGACTGGTGGGATTCAGAACAGAACGTGGTATGTGTAGGTTTTAGCTCTTTAGCTGGATTGATACAGTACTATAGAAAAGCTGTGCAGAGCTTCATATTTCCTTGGAAGATTTTTCTGGGTACTCTCTGTATCTACAGAGAATGCAATCCATGGGAGGCACTTGCTTCTAGTATCTATCAGAAAATAAAAGTTCCAGCCTGATAAAAAAAAAGCTAACTCCTATCAGCTTAGTTTTTCTGGCTGTAATGAAAAGCTAGGGGTACTTCATTGTACAAATGAAGTAGAAATGAAGTAGAAATCTGTCACAAGGCAGTGACATACACACTCAAAGACAGGAGGGTGACAGTTGGTTCTATTACGTAAGACCCTCTTATAAGTCTAACCTGTGATTCAGCCAGTGAATATTTGGATAACCTTTCTGCAGTAAGAAGCATTACTTGTAATTCAGATGTATGGGAATATTAAGTAATTATATTCCAATTATGAATTGCTGTAAAAAATCACGTCTGACATTTTTTTCTCTGCAGAAAAGAACCCAAAGAAATTCTATGCATATTTCAATGGCAGTGAAATACTCTTCAGATTGCTCTTGGTAATCTGTGTCCATATCTCCACTGCTCTAGTGAAATGAACACATCCATTGAAGAATCTGCATGAATCATCTATGGGCTCTTTAATTTAATCGAGAGGTTCTGCACTCAGAGTGGGAAGAAATTAATGAACTAGAGAGTCCAAACCAGAAGCCCCAGTGAGAAGCTAAGGCCCTACATCTTGGTATCTGAAACTCCTTGATCAGCCATTTACTTGGGATATTTGGTCAGATCCTTATTCCAGCACAAACAAACTGCCCATTTAGTTGTTGCCTGTATACCTACATGCACTAGATGCAAGAATTGTCTAAAAACTGCTCAATAACAGGAAAAGATAGGGCTTTGAGAGAGTGATTTAACAAAAAGCATTTGGCCCACACGAGGTTTTCAGTGCACCTGGATCCTTCCAGTGAAGAATGCCAAAGGTGTGGCTTTTAAGTTTGGAAAGAACATTTGTACCGTATCAGTGCCTGAACTACTCCAGTGTCAAGATAAATGGTTGGCAAAGCCAAACTCTCCTCTCATGAGACTGGGGCTCTTGCCAATTTCTTCCTCTGTGAAAGGGAGAATCTGCATCGTGTTTGTTGAGATTTGTTTTTTATCTGAGAGCGAGCATGGGTGACATTCACGTCCCACCCTGTGCAACTTGCTGCAGACAGGACGGAAATCCCCTGGGCTGAGAGGCGCTTGCTCTCACTTGGCCACAGATAACGGCGGGCTGGGGAAAGACGGCGGCCGGATTTTTGGCGAGGGGATGTGTGGGCCAGGGGGGGGCTGCTGCGTGCGCCACGGGGCCGGCCGGGCCGGGGCCAAC
>NW_008238464.1:3199958-3212587 GCF_000691975.1 Corvus brachyrhynchos
GGGGGCTGCAAGGCGTCCGGCGGCCACCGGGGGGCTTCATTTCCCCTCGAAAGGGGCTCTGCCGGGAGCCGCTTCCCGGGAAAGCAGCTTGTTAGCGCTAATGAGAGCCCGGCTGTTCTGCTCCCGCGGCTCAGCTTTTACTGTTAGCTCGGGGTTTAGCCATTTAAAGGTATGTCGGCCTCCCTGTTTATTTTGAGGGTCGCACGTCTGTCAGCCTTCACCGAGTAGAGTCTAATACACTTAAGCGCGTTTTACCCTTCGTGGGAGCCTTAATAACAACCAAGGCCATTAGTGGGGCAGGACAGCCCCAAATGTTGGGCTAAATGCTCTTTCCAGCCTCCCAGGCTCCTGTGACTGCAGTGCTGCTCTGCTTTTTGCGGTAAATGGGTGCTTCAATAATTTCTTGCTTAAATAATTATACATGAGGGTAATACATATTAATAACTATAATACATTGGGGTTTTTTTAAACACTTATATTCATTCATAAGATCTCAAAGTGCTTTATAAATGAGGTCAGTGCAATTAACCCTATTGAACCACTGCTGCAAAGAAATTCCAGATGTGCCCATAACTGATGCTGTCACTGTGCATCAGCTGGACAAATGGTCCTGTTTCTAGCACCTTTAATCCAATCTGGAATCAAAACCAAAACAGCGGAAAGCCTCCATATTAGATAAGGTTTTTGGTCACAGAAGCTGCCATTGCCTTGAAGGGAGGAAGGAAATAGCCTGGAAGAATTTGGAAACTGCCCCGCTGTGCTTAAAGTGGTTGGGGATCACTGAAGAACTGAAATGAGGAGAAGCAGCAGTTGGCAGAAACTGGAAGAGGTAGCAGTGAGGAGAGTGAAGTTTCTTAAGTAACATGTAGCTTAGAGAACTGTCACAGTTTTTGAGAGAGACTCCTGCCCTTCCTTGGAGAAAAACGTTCCCAGTGATCTGAAAGAGTGAGGGGGCTAAAGCCCTAAAAGGAGGCCTCCAAATTTAGAAAAGTCTCTCCTCACCATAATCCCTCCACTTCTATAACATTTTCTACGTATGACATTATACGAACTGCGTAACTGACAAATCCTTCATTTGCATTAGATTTAAGTGGCTTCCCTCCCATCACTCCTCATGGTTAAAAATACATTACAGAAATTACTATCCTGCCTAGGAAAATGTGTGATGACTCTGGTGTATGTCGTTTATTTCTAAAACATTTTGGCACTTCTCCTCCTGAGTTGTCTTTTCCCTTCAGCTTTGAGAGGGAGAAAGGAAAGTGCAGGGTTAGGGCAAGATTTCTCCATTTCCCTGGTTATTGCATGCATGCATTGCAGCCCACACGCCAGGCATGATGGAATCTAAATGCTGGGCAGGAACAGTGAAATCCTCAGGAGGAAAGGAGAATAGAAAGCACAGAGAAGCCACAGTTTGGACTGCCATCACAATGATCATATCAAATCAGACCAAAGGTACTGGCCCAGGACCTTTTCTTCCTACACTGCCCAATATTTACAGAAAAACTGTCAGCAAACAGCGAGTGAAGCATGACCTTTCCTTTCATATGACCTTTCAGCTCCTGAAAGGGGGAAAAATTCAAACCTGCTTTCACCTCCTTGCTACATGGGCTAAATTTGGCTCTCTGCATGTAAACAGCCCTCTGATGTTCTTCACTCCTTTCTCCTGCAGGCCTACAGCTGATGCTCCAGTGTCTTGTCTCAGGGGCTGCTCGTATGGGGTGTTTCTGAGCATTAATCATGCTGCAGACATCCGTTTTTGCTCTGATAAGAGCCTGGCTCAATCTGTAAGGAAAGGAGGGGAATCAATCTGCCTGATTGCCATAGACCCTTCATTTTGCACTGCTCAGCCCCTTGCCAAGCAGAGCAGCAGGGGAGTCTCCGCTCAGTTGCTCCCAGCAGGTGTCACTATGGAATGGGAAAATGCAATTCCAGGGCTGGGAAAGAAGTGTGGCTGCAGGCAGAGCATCCTCTGACACTGCCGCCGAGGTAGCACGCCTCTGTGTCCCGGAAACTTTCATAATTAGCTCTGAAGCAGACGCGCTGCCACCCTCTGCTTTCCCTCCTTTTTCCCCCTGCATCGCAGCAACCATGATAGTGGGTCGGAGGAGGTTTTGATTTTTTTAAAGCATTGCTTAGCAGTGAATGCAGAGACACCCATCTTCATGGATCACTACCCTGTGTAGTAACACAGCACAATAACGTGTAAAGTTTCCAGAACTGTTGGTAATTACTGATAAGCCCAGTTCAGCTCTCAGTTACATACAAAGCTGGGTAAACAATGGGAGGAAAAAATTAATTAGAGCCCATGTTTGCTAAAGCTAGCTAGTGATTCCATCTGATCGCGTTCCTGCTCCTTTTATTCCCTTTGCACAAACATTTGGGTGGTCAGGTTTTCCTGGCACCTAGGTGTGCAGGGGGAGCTTTTGTCTGTGCAAATAAAATGTCTCTCTCAGGGCATGGACCCTTCTGGCAAGTGCTTGCCCATGCTCTGCCCTTGTGTTTGCAGCTGGGAAGGTGTTTGGAGGCCTGGGAAGGTAGAATTCAAATGGTCACCTCTCCCAAGCAATACTGGGAGTCTATACACCAGCAAAAGCAATGGGGGAAGAGAGATAAGAGGAAAAGAATGAATGGGAGACAGTGGGAGAAGGACACTGATATGGAGATATTTCACACGTGTCTTGACTCCAGAGTACCTTTGTACAGTATATCTTCTGTGACAGCAAATACAGACTATGTGAAGAGGCAGAGGGCAATTTGCCATCTCCCAGAAAGCTCCTCTTAGGCATGCTCTGAATGCACTGGTGACATGAACATTGGGCCTGGCTTGGATTGCCTCACTTGCTGAGAAAACTGAGGTGGACTCAGTTCTTAAGAGTTTTATCCTGGTAGGAAGGCTCAATAAGTGCTATGCAGCAGCTTGAACACTGCATGGGCCCTTTGTCCCTCCCCGGCTCCTCATCAGGGACTCAGAGAACTTCTGTGTGTTCAGGGGCACTGAGGGTGTCAGAAGATGTTGCCAGAGCTCTAAAAACCATGTTGTCCTTTATGACTGGTCCTTTATGAACCCCCTTGCTGCGGTAGGTCTGAGTTACTAACATCAAAGCAAGACCAGTTTTGAAAAGGTAATCAGAGCAGATGACCTCCAAATGTCCCTTCCAGCAGAAATAACTCCATGATTCTATTAATGTGGGGTCATATTTACTTATCCATGTCCTTGAACAGTGCCCTTATTTTTCCTGCATGCCATTTACCAGTTTTATGCAGTAGCAATGCCTATTCTTCTGCTCTGCCATTCTCTGGGATCAGGAATGTGATCAGGATGAATGTGGCATCTCCTTGACTGATTATAAATATTGTATACGTCTTTCCCTCTTCTGCATCCTCAGAGAAACTCAGGTAACTCTGCAGGTGAGGACCATGTTTGGTCAAGGGTAAACAGAGGAAGGACTTGAGTGTCCTCAGCATCACCTCCTTACATTTCCATTCCCTGAAGTGCTCCCTCAGAGTCAGTGCATCAGTGATTTCTTCAGATTCACCTCCAAAGCGTAGCAACCAGGTCAGGCAATTATGTGTATGGCATGATGTTTTGCTGTCAATGTACAGTTTGGTGAGACCTGGCATCTGCTTAGACTCATAATGTGTTTCTCCTCTTGTGAAGAAATGCTTGGCAGATGGATCCATAAAATCCTACACTTAGGTTCACCCCTTTTATTGCTGTTGTTCATGCGTTGGTATGCAAAGCTGTGTTTTATGGGGTGTTGGGAAAGGCTCAGATCAAAGCTAATGTGATTTGCCCATGATACCTTCAGCAAGAAGAGGCATTCAAAAGATAGGAGATCAACTATGAAGAAATCAGACTTCGCATATCTTTTCCTGTACTTTAAGTAGACTTGGGACACCACAAAAAAAAGGTTTCTGGGCAGAGGCCTAACATCAGTCCCTCCTTTTCCCACTAGCTCATTGGACAAGAAACCCATCTAACTTAGCCTGCAGGGTCTCTCCTTGGCCTCCAACCACAAGTATCTGCCCTGGCAGTGTGCTTCTAAAACAAACTCAGAGTGTGTGAATGTAAATAAATTCTTCCCTCTCCCTATTTGAGCTACTTTCAGGAAAAAAAAATCCCTATGTTCTAATTTTTGTTTATTCTGAATACAGTTGCTGGATGTAAGCCATTCTAATTAAACTGCAAACTTCTTTTGTAGAGAGATCAGATGTTGAAGAAATCTATGTCAAGCATTACATAAGTCTGTATCATTTGTACTCATCTTTTTAAATTCCACTGGCATAGAAGAGTAGCAAAAACCACCACCAAACTCCAAAACAAGGCCCCCAGATCTGCTTTCTGTTGCACTTTGGTTGCCCCCAGGGTCTTTGTGGATTTTTTGAAACTGGGAGCAGAGCCTGGCACAGGGTGTCAGCTGGCAAATGTGGGTGGTACTTGGGTGTCAGATAAAGATTCATTTAGAAATTCAGCCGAGGAGAAGGAAGCCTCCTTCTGTACCCAGCACAGCCCCTGTAAATCAGGTGTCAAATTTGATATCATGTAGCGGGCAAGTGCTTGGCAAGTTGTTGCTCATGCATAGGTTACAGAGGTGGTGCTACTTTAACACGCACAGTTGTACTGGGTGTCCAGCAGAAGACCCTGAGACACTCTGCTTGCTGTGGGCACAGCCTGGGCCACCAGCCAACCGAGCTGCGTGCGCTTGCTCATACTCAATTAGCAGGTTCAGGCTGTGTATGCAATCCACACTGACTGCAGTGCCAAGGCACCAGTCGCCCTCAGCAGCTAATAATATAGAACTGCAAAGTACAGTTAATTAACTAGGTACAATTTATTCCATAGAATGTTCCCTACATACGAAATGGTGTGTGGCTTTCTGCTAGCGATGTAGATTGTTCCTCCCAGAGTTGTCCCTTGTGGTCCTGGTGTCAGGTGCTGATTCCTTCTCTCTGCTCTGTGCAAGACTGTGGCCTGCACCCAGGGTTCAGGAGGCCATGACTAACACCAAAAATGTAAAGTCTTCTTTTGAACTGAACTCTTGGTTAGTCTTGGAATCTGGATTTTGGCTGGTTTTTCTTTGGCCATCTTTGACATCTTTTGCCTTCCAAGCTAGGATCCCAAAGATCTAAACAGTAGTTCTCTGCTGCTGGAAAACAGGCAAGTGTTAGGATTTCTGTGAAAGCTTCCTGCTGATTGCTCACTCTAATCCCTACTAGTGTCTTTTCAGTGCACTGAAACACACAGCAGCCTAATGCAGAGATTCTTGGTTGGTTTCAGTCATTCACAGAGGCAGAGAGCTATGACTTATATGTCCAGAAGATATATGGGAAACACTTTAAAAATAGAAAGCATCTTGTTTTATAAGCTTCCAGTGAGTCCCCTTTCAGAGAGAAACATGTTTTCCAGACTGTGCATCAGGTTTGAAGGAAGATTTGTTACAACTGCATTGTTAGTTTGGGGTGAAGAGAGATGCACTGGTGCTTTATAAGGACACTAAAAATCATTAAAGAAAAACAAAATCAAAACAACACAGGACTAATTTATGAATGATTGATAGTCATCTGGGGGGTAGTATATGAACAAACCTTGCTTTCTCCTCTGTCTCTGCTTGCTACAGTAAGTGTTTGGCAGCATCTGCCATTTGTCTGAGTCAAGGTGAAATATCCATTTGATTTTGAGGAGGAATCAAGCATTTTTACACTGCATCTCATCTTAGTTAAAATGTTATTCTTAGGTTGCAAAGAAACCTTTACTGCCACACTGTAAATGAAGTTTAAGTCCACTGAAATAAACTCAGACTGGTTTAAGCAGAGACCAGAAAACTCTACTACATTTTTCTTTTAAAAAGAAGGAAAATAAAAAATCAACTAGCAAACCAAACAACAAAAAATCTGGGAAAGGTATTGAAAAATAATGATATATGTGATTGATCTGGTAGTTATATCTACACCAAGAACCACTCATTCATTAATCTATTCTTGCTTTGCCAGCATTGGTGAGCAGGTAGAAATGAAACTCTTCCAGATTTCTCAGTCATTGGCTGCTTCTCACCTGCTTTCCAGTTTGAAAACCAAACACTTAGCTCTTCCTCTGCTATGGACATTTGAAAAGTTTCTGTTGTGTTGCCTTCCTTGAGTTGGCTTCTAGTTCAAATGGCAGTGGACAGGCCACATAGGAAAGGTTAAATGGTTAATTTGTAAAACTGAATTATTAATTTCAGGAGAAAATAGAAGACCATGAATCCTGTGTACTGGGCATGTCCCTTGCAGTGACAAGGAAGGCATACAGATGCTAGCAAGAACTGATGGACATGTGAAGGACACAGCTCTGTACTGCTTATGTACCACTGGTATAGGAATAATTGCCCTACACACATATCTGAGATGTCAGGAAGGCAAAATGTCTGACTGCAATAGCCTATGGTTTGCCTTAGAACAAAACACAACAAAGCTAGGCGGGAAAAGAGCAAGAATTAGGAGAGCGGTAATAAGATCACACAGTAAGTAACTGCCTACATGCACAATTAGACGGTTCCAAGCCATTTTAAAGAGGAGTTATGTGAATAATTGATTTTTCAGTTCACTGGTCAAACTGAAGAAAAAAACCATTCATTTTGGATTGACTTGAAGCATAAAATTTTATTGGCTTTCTCGGAAAAATTTAAAAAAAAAGTTAGGGAAAATGATTTGGGGTTGAAGTCAGAGTTAATGATTCATTTATTTGGAGGAATTGAAATGCTTGTTAAATGCATTTTAAATTTAGAGACGTTTAGAAATAACTTTTGAATACAAAAATTATTTTTTCAAAATATGTGAAAAATATTGTGAAAATATGAAAATAATTTCTCTTTTTGTGAAATAATGGTCCTTTTCAGTCAAAACTTTCACCCAAATCAAGCCAAATTCAGAAACAATTTTGACCTGACCTGTTTGCCTAGTACCTAACAACACTGCTTCCCTCTGTCCTTCTACCTTTCTTTCACAGGACAATGCATTTGTTGGAAGATAGGTTGCAAACAAATTCTGAGGGAAATGATGGCTTGATTTTCAAATGAGGATTTTTAACTCTTGTTGGACATGAACAACATAATTCTAAACCTATTCTTCTCTTACGAAGCTAAGATTACAGAGGAAATACTGAAGTGAAGAAAAAATTTAGTTTTTTATTTTTAAGTAGTACATAAATAATATAAATAAGGCTTAATAAATGAAGAAAGTTTTACTTAGCCAGTCTATAACATCCATTACTGGCAAAATTACCCATCACCAGTCCTGAGGAAAAAAAAGAATAAAATAGCCTGTGGTGTCAGAGTATTCAGATAAGTATCACGGGTTTTCCCTGTAGTTCCAAAGTCATTATTCCTGAAGCAAGCTGGTGGTTACCCGAGGTGCAGAGGGAGGTTTGGGGGTCCTGTGTGGAGCTGAGGGTGGGCAAGATCATTGTCTGGTCACACTGACTGCCCAGGTGTCAGCTCCCAAGGCTGGATCTCTCTTTTTCACTCTCTAACGAAAAGCTGGCATGCCTACTGTGGGCTGTGCTTTCAAGCTTGCTCTTCTTGCTGAAACAGTTCAAAGATCAAAGAAGGAGCAGAGGCTGTTTCCCAGGAACCAAAAGACACCCATCACACAGACCCTG
Organism: Corvus brachyrhynchos; assembly: GCF_000691975.1. Classification (NCBI taxonomy): domain Eukaryota; kingdom Metazoa; phylum Chordata; class Aves; order Passeriformes; family Corvidae; genus Corvus; species Corvus brachyrhynchos. Next base: position 3,207,595 of record NW_008238464.1, read on the forward strand.
TGGGAGATGCCTGGCAAAGGATCGGTATTTAGTGATCATTTTGTTTGGAAGCCAGTTTCTCCCAGTCCCTTAATATTCATTATATTGAAAATATTTTCTCTCTTATAAACACCATTGACTCTTTATTGGTTCCCTCTCAAGTGTGCTTTATTTTTGCACATTATACTTTATATATACACTTACAAGTTCCTGAATGGATCACTTCTTCTTACATTACCTGAGTAACTTTGAGCAAGAAAAGTAAGGAAGTTGTCTAACATGACCACCCTTCTCACATCCACCTCTCAGAATCACCGATCTGCTGTATTTGGTGCCCAGGTCCTCTGTCTGGGTCAGGGGGGATGAGATCTTTGCTCACGGGGGACTGTATTGACCTCTCCTCATGTGGGCTCAGCAGAAGAGCACAGGCAGTTATTTATGGCTCTGAAGCCTAAGCAGCTCTTCGAAATGAAGACACCTTGATCTAGTTAGGTTACGGAAAATAATGGGCACTATACATGTGCTTTGATACATTTGCTTTCCTTTTGATTTGTCTGAAAGCCTCTCATTCTCTGTCTTTCTTCTCCCTACTGTCATTTTCCTTTTTTCTCTTCCCATTCCTATTCTGACTTAAAGAGTTTATGAAGGAGAACCAGGCCCCAGCACAGCCATTGATCTTAAGGGGATCAGGTTTCTGCCCATATCACTCTGTCCTTTGGGTGTTGCTGAAGCAATCAGACAAGCAATTTATTTTATATTAAAAGTTTTTTAGGGACAACCAGTCTTGTTTTTTGTTATGTGTTTCTATATTTTTTTCTCCAGAAAAAAATGGAAAGAAGCAGTCACACCAAGATGCATTTATAAAACAATTAATAATGATAAAAATAACATCCTCACTATTATTAATGACCACACTGATATTCCTTTTAAGGCAATAGATCACCTTATCATGACTTCTGTGGCTCTCTGTGCAAAAGGAAAAAACCAACCAGCTTCTCATGGTGTATAAAGAAATTGAAACCTGTTTATTTACGACTGGATAAGAATGAGCTGCCTCATTAATGTGGTATAAAATGGGTATAATTCAGCATTCTGTACAATCCTCCATGACGTGTTGACAGGTGCTGTCATGCACTATCACTTTTAGGTTATTGCACTTTAATAGACTACAATTATAGCTCATTTAATATGATATGACAGTGGGGAAGCACGTGCAAGGTTACAAGCAGTTACACTTACCAAACAAGCTGGTGGCAATGTATACAGCTACAGGTAAATATCGCAGGGGGCAAATCCCCTTTCTACTGTCACAGAGCCCAAATGTCTGCGGCTGCAGGTCTTATGCATATAGTTCTTGCAATGAAACATTTGTGCCTCACATTTTCTCTTATTTTCCCCACAAATGCCAATATTACTGCTTTCAGTTGTGCCTCCTAATGTTGCTCCAACAGTCGAAACCACAGCAGGGGGTGGAGTAGACTTGAAGAAAAGCCGAAGCTGTAAGTAGCACAAGATTTATAACAGTTGGCAACCCAACATCTCCTCTCATACAAACAACTCGGTTTCCTTTTGGCGGCCTGCTGTGCCACTAACAAGGCAGGCTACAAAATTCACCCACTGGGTGATGGGGAAAAGGCAGCATGAAGCACACACCAGCATCATTTTCTGATGGTAGGAGAGCAGCAAAAAAGTTGGGCCCCACGCATTGATTTCATTCATTAGAGGGGAAAACTGCAGAACTGGATAGAAATTCCAGATAGAAATACTTTAAACTGGTTAAAAACAAAAGTCCCCTCAGGGGACTTAAAATTTCTCAACAACATTTGCAACCCAAGCATTGCAGGGTTTTGCCAGGGCAAGTTTTGTGCTGTAGCCATGTAGGTGGTGTTATAAGCCAAAAAGATGCCAGCCAGACTGTGTTTTTGTCTAAGCCATGTACTGAAGTGAGTGATTTTGCTACGTTCTTGCCTAAAATGTATTTCAGATATTGTTTTAAAAGCTGAGGTCGTAGCTATTCTTGTACACTGAGCAACTGTATGATATATTCCTTCTGGGAGTGGCCACACACTTACACTGAAGGGTTTAAATATAAAAACTTAGACGCTGCCTCTGTGCAATATTTTCAGAAAACCAGCTTCCTGGCCCGTGCAGCCGCGGTGCCTCGACAGCTGGGTCATGCCATATGGGTCAGGATGCTGCCTCTCCGTTTCACGCGCCCGCGGAGCCGGAGTAACACTCCTCAACCGGTTTGTAATGAAACATCTCCTTTGCATTACAAAGAATGTGCTTGTTCGCTGAGACTCTTCCCCCATCAGCAGCCATCATATGCTTGGCATACCTCCTGGAAGAGCACACACGCAGCCTCCTCTGCTCCTCTTCTGCAGCACGGAAGGCTCAGCCTGGTTGCCTTCCTCCCTTCCTTCCTGAACAGACCCACGTCTCCTTCAGAATTCATTTTTCCCTGCCATTCCTTACATATTTTCAAATCTCTAGCTCCCACCATGTTCCCTTTGTATCTGCTTTGGCTCCTGCCACGGGCTCAGTGAAAGAGAAGGGAGGTAACTCTCAGGTCAGGTCCGTGATGGGACTACTGCTTCTCTGGCAGTGGGAAATGATTCTCAGCCAGCCCTTTGTGCCTGAGAAAGTGGGCTTTTCTGACCATAGCTACTTTTCAGGGGAGATGTCTATGCACACTTCAGCTTGATCATCCCAACTGGTTGCTATGTCTCGTGGGCTTGCCCAAAGGATGCATACTGGAGCCATTGTCTCGTACAAACCCTGTTAAACTAACCGTGCCCTTTGGCTCTCCAGGAGATTGCAGTCCTAAAGAAAACATCGCAAATAAGTACCCCTACTAAAAATGGTGCATGTTATTTTGCATCTTTTCATGCTATTTTCTGCCTCCAACCCAAGGGAAATATTGAATTAATTCAGTATACTCGGGTGCTGGAGAGAAAATACGAGAAGTGCTGATATAATCATGCTACACTTGCCATTTAATATTATTGCTAATTTGATGCAGATCTCTGAAAAACTGCTGTTACTCTTTGGAGAAGAACCTTTTCTGCAGATCAGTGACATAAATTCTATGGTTCTCTCTGACAATTTCCCATTTAATGTCACTGTTGTTTTCAAATTTTCCTACAACAAAACGTAAATTGTGAATTTTAAGATAATATTAAGATACACCAGACTATATAAACTACTTTTTTTTAGTATCTCTTTGACATTTGGAATTGAATTAAACCAAATAATATCTAAATATTTAGACTATATTCATTAGTAATGGGCACTTTTAAAAGAAAGTTGATCTCATGTGACAGCCATCAGCCCTTTTGTTTGTGACCAATCTCAAATCTGATAGCTGTTTTTCAGTTATGAAAGTACTAAAATATCAAAGCTTGCTTTAGTATACCAGAAATGTCACATGGCTAAGGTCTACTAAGAAAGTGTGAGTGCTAACAGTGTCCTGACAAAGAAAACTCTGCAGGATAAAAGATACAAAGTAGCATCTACATGCACCAAACAAAATTGCTACAAAAAGGAAAAAAAAAATCCCCAGACCAGAAGGAAAACAGACTGGGGCTGAAGGGGCACAAAGCAGAAACCTTCACTCCCAAATTTTCTATTTTTGTCTTGTTTGGCACGAGAAGTTGTCTCTGTAAATTGAGGCACAGTTGGAGCCAAAGCTTCTGCCTCTGATCAGTGTTTGGTTGGCAGGAACCATGTTATTGCTTTTGGCTGGGTTTTTTTTGTCCATACCTGAATAAAGATTTTTTTGCTGAGTGGGAGAGTTAGGAAGAGGACTAAGGGTTAATGCCGCTTGAAATAAAAATCCAAGTGAATTTCTACAATTATCTTCTGAAGTCTCCTGAGGGTTGCCACAGATGGCATGTGATCCTCCTGCCTTGGATGGCGCCCAGCACCTGTGGATGGGGCTGAGGGGTGAAAGGAGCAGTGCCAGGAAGAGCATTAGACATGGAGATTTTCTGCAAGCTGGTTGTCTAACAGCACCAGCAGCAGAGTCCCTGTTACAAACTTTGGTGATTATATAACTTCTTTTAATGCTTCATTCTTGTAATAAGCACCCTTCCTCCCCCTTCTTATTGTTACTTTCCTAGTCCTGGGAAAGCAATATATTTAGTGCCCTTTGCTATGCACAGAATGTTCAATTGTGGTTGTGTGATTTTAGTCAAGTTTTCAGGAGTGAAACAATGTGTTTCACCCTGCTACTCTAGAATGATTTCTAACACATTTCATAAGTTTCATTATGAAATAAAATGTCAAGCAGAGAATTCAAAGTCCTTTTTTTAGCATCTGTCTTCATGAACTGCTCACAGTGGATAATGCTATATCCTCTACCGGTATAATGAAGCATTATCAAAGGCAGGCATTCGCAAATCAACAGGGAGGTAGAGACCTGAAAGGCTTTTTGTTTTGTTTTTAGTTTTAATGAAGGATGATCAGCTTTTTTGCAAGCACCTCTAGGTTTTAGGCTTTGTACTTGACTTGATAAAACCATGATGAAGTGGTGAGCAATATCTTTTCCCTCTTTGTTCTTAAGAGCTATGACCTGCACTTTTTGTCTGAATCAAATATCTGGACCTATGTATGTGTGACGAAAAGAAAGTCTGGTACATTAGTGGAGATCTTTTTGACTACATGCAGATTTCTTCTATTTTGTCCTTACATAAGGAAGACTTTGGTGGTAACAAAGTAATAATTAGAGGCATTGCATTTTTCAAATTATGAGTTTAAGATTATTGAACACTTTTGAAATCAGATTCCTTGTGAAATCAACATTTTATTCCTTGCCATATTCACTGAAATACTGCGGGTCTTATTAGAATTTGTCCAGTTAGACAAATTTCTTTTTCTGTCTCTGAATTTTTTCCATTTACCTTTATTTCTTTCCCCTCTCACTTTTCCTTCCTTCCTTCCTTCCTTCCTTCCTTCCTTCCTTCCTTCCTTCCTTCCTTCCTTCCTTCCGAATTCCTTCCGAATTCCTTCCTTC
>NW_008238464.1:3212600-3222219 GCF_000691975.1 Corvus brachyrhynchos
CTCACTTTTCCTTCCTTCCTTCCTTCCTTCCGAATTCCTTCCGAATTCCTTCCGAATTCCTTCCTTCTGAATTCCTTCCTTCCGAATTCCTTCCTTCATTCTCTAATCCCTTTTCCCTTTCCCTTTTCCCTTCTTCTCCTTTCCCACTGCCTTCATCTCTCCTTCCTCTTCCCCTCTGTCTCTTTCTCTCCTCTCTGGCCCTCTCCCTTTCCTCTGTTTTCAAGATAAATCCCATCCTTGCAAATTCATAACTGACAGGACTGACAACTAGAATATTTACTGGAAAAACAAGAACACACAGCAAGACTTCATGATTCTATTTCTCATATATATTTTTTATAGGTTGCATTCTGCAGTATTTGGTGCATGTGTCAGTGGAGATGAAAAGATACTTTACAGGGAAACTGAAATCTATTTCCAATGTCATTTCTATAGCATAAAATGGAACACTATGAATGACAGTCACTCAGATTTCCATAAATGTGGTTCCTCTATAAGCAAAATTCTGAAGTGATTTTTATTTCTAATGTCACCCTTGGAAGCTGTGCAATGTCATTCTCATTTTTGTCAGAATAATTATATTTAATTCTGGGGTTTGGTCTATCAGAGGTCTACAAATTTATTTTGTAAGTTAACACTACTCATTTGTCAAAACCAGACAAGAAGAGATCATTTCCCTCTTTCTCTTCTATACTGTATGGACATTCTTTAGTGGTTAAAATATTATCAGGAGGGAGGAAGAGAGAAAATGTCTTTTATTAGTCTTTTCCAGTGAGCACGAGAGTCTTTGTTTGCCTAATGTGGAAGGCCAGTTGAACCCCGTGTTGCATGAAGACCTGAATACCTGCCAGTCAAAAAGGAAGAGGTTACTCAGTGAGGGCTCTATAGTCTTGGAAGTTTGAAGTGTGTGTGTGTGGGAAGCTAGATTTGGAGATTTTTCTTTAGCAGCACATTATGTAGAGTTTCAAAATGAGATCAGTGAAGTCAAATCAACGTTCCAAGTCCATTTCAGGCTTTCTTATTATTTTTTTTCCTCTTTGGACATAAAACACTTCAAATAAAAGTTCTATTAATAAATCTCTAACCACAGATTAAATATTTCTGCTGACATTATTTGACTGATAATATCAATTTCAAAGTTGAAATTTTAATAAGGTATTACAAAGCATAGGAAGAAACAAGCTAATCAAGCCAAGTTTCATATTTCCCCTCTTTGTATAAAATGATAAGTGAATTTAAAGCTATGCTTTGTCTCTTTAATATCTGCTAAATATGGATGAATTACTGAATATATATTTATTCTTAGCCTCATTTGAAGGCAAATATTTACAAGGCTTTTCTGTTGTAATCTGATTTTAATATCTCAACTGAAAATGATTCATAACATGTGGCTTCAAATACCCTGTAGTTAAAGAGGCCAAAAATTAATTAGCTGATTCTAGCAAGGGTTTCTTGGAACTGACCTTGAAAGAAAAAAAAAATGGTACTGTTTATCAGATCATTGTACATTGTTGTTGCTTGTGCACAGAATTTCAGGAGTAAATAACAGAGAGTGGCAATAACTTGTATCTGATCCTTGGTACTGATGTGCATGTGCATTCTTTGGTTTTCTGTGGCTCCTGTAGTAGGGCTTCAAGGGCCAAGTATGTTCTGTCCTTTTGGCATGGAAATTGTTCAGACAGGCATGGGCATGTGAAGTGTGTTAGTGACTGTTATGCAAGCAATGAAAGCACCTCCCTTTAATCCCTTGTCCAGATTAAAATGCAGTCAGTGCGGAAATATTTGCAGGTCCTTTTTTTCTGCATCTTATAAATATACTCAGGAAGCCATCTGGGAACAGAAATACTCCCTAAATACCGCTGACCTGAAATGCAAGTGTCTTTGTGAAGTCAGTTTCTCTCCTTCCTTTGAAAGACAATCTTGCTGATGCTGACTGCTAAAAATAAGGACGAAAAATCTTTTCCAGCATCTGGAGTTTTCTGTGCTTTAATCCGTTCATTTCCTTATGTATTGTTATATAGGTATTTCTGTGCACACTCTGATTTATGTACAAATGTATATTTTACTCAGTAGGATTAGAGTCAAGTGGGCCTGATTCTCCACTTCCTTGCAACTTGCATCGTTAGCTGTAAGTGTAGGTACAACGCTTTTAAGAACTGTCATTTTGTAAGGAGCTTTAGGGAATTAGATTAACTCTTGCTTTGCCACTTTACAAATACTGTCCATCTATTGCGAGCTGAAAACAAATCTTTCCTCTGACTTATTTTTTTTGAACTGCTTTTCTAAAAACCTGAACAATGGACTATCTTCTGTTCCACTGAAGAATCTGTTTCCAAAGGGTATTGTGTGGTCCAGGACTTCCATGGGACCTGAGCATTCTTGTAATTGTGTAGAGGTATGTGTGGGGGTATTAGATAGGTATTTACAACATCTAATTGCTAACCATAAAGGTGCAAATAAGGTGTTTAACAGCCCTTGCACAAACCACCTCGGATATATCCAATTCCTGTCATGAGTGATTTGCAGTGCCTTTGGGGAGGTCTCCAATTTTACAGGGTATGTTGACTGTCTTTGTGTTTTGTGGTCGGTGTTTGTTCTGGACAATGGCTCATTCGGCTTTGCATTAAATCACAAATTTGATTTGCTTGTGTCCATTCTCCTCACCTCCTGTGAAACTGGGCATCATGGTATGTGCGCTGTCTTTGGTTGCTACAGGAAGTTATCTCAAAGTTGTGTCAATGGCAAACACTGCAATAGTTAGCACTCTCATATAATCCTGTATTAGAGCTTAAATATGTATAATCTGCATATTTCTGATACTCCCATTTGCATATTAGGTTGGCAGTAATCATCCTTAGAAGAGTCAAACAGTAAAAAATATTTGACATCTTTTCTCCAGCAGCAATGAGCCTTGGTTTGTCATGAGAAAGATCCTCATGATCATTCTGAGTATGGCAGGAAACTGGTACCGGAGTACTGATTCAGCTACAATTTCTAAAGTGTGAACCAGCTTAGGAAGACTTTCAGGATTTCAGTTTTTCACAGAAAGGAAACCAGGACAGGGTTTGTGTATTTAACCAAAAACAGGATGTAGCTTTAGCTCCAGGGTTTGGGTTTTCTCAGCAACTCAGCATCTGCTTTGGTCTTGATAACGTTAATTCATTTCAAAAAAGCTCATGGAATTTGCTCAGTTTCAAAGCATGAGAGTTATGTATGTAAATACACACTGTGGGATTTTATCTTTTCACGTGGGTGTGTACATGCACACACGTGTGTTGTGCATCTCTAAGAACCATGAAGCCCCATGTGCAGGCTGGCAAGAGGGAGTGCTGAGGGTGCAATGATTCTGATGAAGCTGAGGTGATGTGCACACTCCTGGTATCTGCCCCAGTGTGTCATTTGTCTTGGTTTGTTCATGAGTAGCCTTTCTTACAAAACATAAAAACTTAGGTGTACTTGCAGGACTTTGCCAGTTTGGTGTTGTCCAGTTTTGCACTATTATTCCCTGAATTAATGTATTTAATAGAAGTTCTTCTGGCAGTAATGGGAAAAAGTCAAAACCTTGCTGCTGCCCCTGATTTATTGGAGGGTTTGTACTTCAAGGAACGTGAGGGATTTAACCCCACACTTGCAGTTTGGATCAAGTTACATCTAACTGGAGTAATTGCATTTTTATCAATGAATGGGTTCACTTTAAATAGCTTTTCCTCTTTCCACAAGGCTAGTTTTTTCTTGGTATAGAGTTGGTAACTTTTCTTCTTCTCTGAAAACAGTTTCTGGAAATGCAGGATACATTTTTCCTGAGAGTGAAGTTGAGGCCCAGTTTTAGGCAAGCTCATATGCTCAGTTAAATGATGTACATTTACTGTTTAAAAGCTTCTTCTCTATACAATGGCACATCTTGCATTTTATCAGTGTGATGTGGTCTAGCAGCCACAGGAAAGACAGAATACTATGAGCGACCAGCAACTGCTAAAAGGCAAAGTGATTTGGCAGAATCCTACTTGTAATTGCTGATCCTGAGCTGAGCCAAGGAAATATGGATTAAAAAAAATACAAAATTATTTGTGCTTTTTTTTTTTTTTTTTGGTGAAAATGTCAGGCATTGCTACAGAAGTCTGGACTCCTGATTTTTCACTCTTGTTATTTGCTTTAACAAAATCAAAGAAGGAGTGTTTTGAGTGAAATTTTCTGTGTACACAGTATCTGTGGTTTAGATATGGCCTCCTCATTATAGGAGCCACATCCTTCCCTTCTCATAATAGCTCTTTTGCTCTCAACTATAACACCACTGTGTAATTTTTCCCTCTTCATTATCTTGTGTAGTGGACTTATAGAGATCCCTTCTTTACCATACAACTAGATGACTAGCCCTAGGCTGGGCTTGCAATAAAATGCACGTGCTCTGGGAATACCAGAGAGCTCATTGTGATCTCTGACCGATGATTTTCTGCTGAGTTTGCTGCTGCTGTATAATTCCTTTTTCCATAACACCCTCCTGGCTTCTACCATTACCACCATAATAAAAAACCCCAAACCAGCTGAAAAACAGAAGAAGAAAGTGGTTCATTGCAATGATTTGAAAATCAAATTTAGAATCTAAGGTTGTAGCTACTGGATGGTTAAGATGTTTTGACAAAGATAGCTCCAGGAAGCTGGCAAAATACACTACTGAATTAGCAGATCAATCCAAAGACCTTGCACAAAGTCTGCTGGTTTATGGTTCCTTGAATGCTCTGAGTCGTCAGGTATTAGCCGGTTGTGCTACAAAGTTTACAGCATAGCATGTACACTTCATGGCCTGTTATAGCCACAATCCATGTTTTAATGCTTTATGTCAGGCATCCCTGCTGCCCTCTAACCATTCTTTAATAATAAGACAAAAGTGATATTTTAGGGTAACAGTTAATAAATAACGTGACTTATCCAATCACACCTTTCACTAAAATATTATTATCTTTTGACAGGTTCATTACTGTAGTGACATCAGGGACTGATGAAACATTGTCTAATTCTACCACTAGTACATTTTCTGTAGTTGTCTTTCTTTTAATTTAATTCTCCTACTCTGAAAGCATACTGTCCATTGCAATTATTGAATGAGCATTTAATCTAGCATAACTAAGGCATTTTAATATTTTCTTATGGAAAAACGATTAAATGGTCATAACATTGCTATGATGTGTACTCATCTACTCCTGACTTTGAGAATCAAAGTTTTCTCCTTTCTGATAACCAGACCTCAAGTAAGATTTTAGCTTTAGTGCAGCATGCTGGCTGCTTGAGCAAGAAGAGGACTGTTATTTTTTTCATAATACTTCAGAGTCGGAAAAACAACTTGTGGTTATCAGCCACTTTTGGTAGGATTGTTTCTGGGGAAATTCTGCATATGTTGGTGCCCTTTGATAAGTACTATTTTTTAAAAATTACTATTTTTTTAAATTGGAAGTAAATGAATAGTACAAATGCAAAAAAATAATAGACTGAACAAAGAAGAAAAAGAAGTATGCTAAAACCACTTCCTGCATACTCATGTGATCATGTGCCAAGAAAAAACATTACTTGCAGTCTAAGTGTCCTTTTTGTCTGACATTACATGTACAAATGTAATGGGAAGTGGATTTCAAGTATGCAAGCATACATACAGCAAATAGAATGCTTTTCTTCAATTTTTGTCTGTAAAATTTGTTTAGAAGCATAGTTCATCCCCATCAAAAAGGAGATTGAAAAAGAAACCAAAATTAACCATCCCAGAACAAAACAGCAGTTCTCAACCTCTTTTCTTGCTGAGATATGGCCATTGTCTGTCTAAGACAGGAGTTTTTGTTGACATCATGGAAAGGGGCAGTAAGTTCATTGCTCTTTCAGAACATGCTGCAATCTCTAAATTCCCCTGGAGAGACTGTATCAGATATCCACAGAGTTCTGTTTTAAATCAATTCACAGACTTGAAAAGAGATTTTAATAATGGGTAAAATTGTGAAAAAGAAAGCTAAATTTAACAGAGTGATTTACTGCTCACTCTAGTCTCCCAAAGATTTGTTTTTTAGTGGCTCGTTATTTGGCACTTAAACAATTAAATCTGTGATATTAAGGAGGATATGTAGTACCTAACTTTCTACCCACATAATAAACAAAAATTTAGGAACTGAGTCACTGTCTTTGCGCAGAACCATAAGTAAAGTCATACTTCTAAATTCAAGAAGAAATTGCTGGTATGTTTGTAACAGGCTTTAGCACATACTAAAAGTATGACTTGACCAGACTGACACTCAGATTGTCATCATTCAACAGTTTTTCATCCCAAGCAAGAATGAAACGTCTTAGTCCACCCCTGCAGGAAAATACAGCTGTTTACAAAAACCATCCAATATTAATGTTTTGGTTTTTTCCATTTGCTATAAATTTTGGTTTGGAAGTGCAGTGAGCAAATGGTCAGTGTGAGTCAATTGATGTAGAAGGACACCAGCTGTGCATTTAGTGATAGTCACCATTGCAGCTGACTCTGACACAAGAGCCTCGCTAGAGATTATAATGCTCCAAAATCCAGCAGAAGTAGTAGCGGACAAATTGCATCAGCTCCTACCCTCCAGAAGTGTCTTTTAATTTCTTCCCTAAATTCTTAGATTATGGTTTTGGGGGACAAAAGTATTTTTTAAAAAAATGCCTCATGAGCATATTTACTGCCATGCTAGGCAGATGAAGGGGGTAAATTCCTGTTGCCATTGAAGGATTCATTTAATATTTCTCTTTCCTGACAGATCCTGACAAAAACTATGCTTTCTCTAAGAGCAGCATCATCATGAAACTGGGTAAAATTTAGCTTTTTGGAGGTAAATTTTCATAGGCAACTTCTTTCATGCTGACAATGTAAAGTCTGAAAGAATCCTCTATTCCTACTAGCAATGAATGGAAAAGACTACTTCTGTTCAGTTTTGAACCTGATCAGTCATTAGGAGTTTGCAAGTTCAATTCAGACTTAAAGATTAGAGTGCCTGCATGCAACTGGGAAAAGATCAAAGCAAGGAAAGGAGCAAACACCTAAGCCATGTCACAGAGGAGGGACACTTTGTAGGCTTGAACATTTACTATGGTATTAATTCACGCTTTTGATCTTTGAAAGAAAAGGGTGGGTGACCTTTAAAAACATCAGGGAAAACATGCATTAGCTTTGCATTAATTGATTTCTTAAAACCTAAAATGATTATGAAATAAGCAATAATTGCCCATATATTTGCTCCCACTAATACAGGGAATGCATCTGCTTTTAGATCCATGTTGCATTTTTAAGCAGAATAAGATCTCTCTTTATGAGTTGTCTAAGGGCTTATCAGGATGGGAAGACATGTTAAAAAACAGAGCAGGCCCTCTCTGCCCGTTTAGCTCTGGCAAGGTGAGCATCCCAGGTGTCTTCTTTCTTAACATGGAATAGCCATGCCTGGGAATAGAAAACCAGGAAGATTGTTCACAGTGTTGGGTCATGTAGCTAGAGAACACGCTTACTAGCCATGGCCACTGGAGAGCAGGAGTTCTTGCTGCATTCTGCCCCAAACCGTGGCAGAGAACCAGTATCTCTGCCTTGCAATGTGGTGGGCATAATTTCTGCATTTTTTTCCCATCCTCTTCAGTTAATCAGTGGTCTTGATCTTTGTTTTGTGTCTATGATCAAGGGAAAGATGAAGGATCATTTATATTTTCTTATAGTAATGAGAGAGGGACATTGGTGGGAAAATGCTAAAAGAAGGCTGTCACTCATCCATCTAGCTCTCCACTGTTTCTCCCTCCATTTAGGAAGTAAAAAAGGGGAGATGCTCTGACTGCTTCTATCATTCTCTACAAAGCTAGTGAAGGATTTGGTGCATTAGAATTTTATTCCCAGATCATGAATCTGCTGTTGAAGCAAATCTGTCCCTGGCTTTTCTTACCAGTTTGGTTCAAATCATGGCGTAGACTAAGGATCTGTGAAGCTGACACTTTTGGTTGAAGCTAAACCAAGAGACAAACAAGGTATTCAGTTAGTTGTATTATATTTGGCAATGGGTTTGAAATCACAGGCCCATTTTAATGCTCTCTTATGACCATATGGTTCATGACTCAAATCCAAAATAAGGGCAGCAATTTGCTTATGTCATACCTAGCTTAGTGACAAAGTATGGACTTCATATTTCTCTCTTAGCCACAGGTGAAGTCACAGTCCTTACCAAAGCTCATTTTCTTTTGTTTTATGCTTTGAAATTTATTTATTTACTCATTTTATTTGCTTCTTTCTTTGTCCTGTTCCATGCCTGATTTGAAACCTCTGATAGTATACAAAACATACCTCTGTATACCTTCCCTCTGCCACTTTCACATTTCCCTAAGTAATTTACTGCACTAAGAAAAAGCTTATTGGCTTCACTTCTAGTCATAAAGCATGCATTATATTTATTTGACTTGGCTCAAAAAGGTTTGCAACTGAAATGGCACTTATTTATTAAATATACTGATTCATTCAAACTTTTCAAAAACCTGGTAAATTATCAGTCTGTTCTGAACTTAGCTGTATTAAAAATATCACTGTTTCCAGAAGAAAATAACTGATTGCTTAGTGAGCTAGAGTAATTTACTGTAAACTTTTGTGAAAGTCTGAGACGTAAAGGAAATATTTTAACTGCTTTAATACAATTTTTTCCCTGATTCTCAATGTGGGAAAAATTTCAAAAAGCTGACATTTGTCCCAGCTTGAGGATGAAAAAAATAGAAATCTAGAAATATTTTGCTTAGCAGTAAAGCCATATGGTTAAGAGGAGCAAAACGCACATATGGCAACAAGATCATCTCCTGTAATTCAACCCATTAGTGCAAGAAATTTGTTCAGACAGGTATGGAGTTGGATTCTCATTTATGTTTCTGCCATCCCATTCTTGTCTGACTGTAAAAAAAGGTCCTGAAACGCTAACGGCAAATATAGCATATGCTCCCAATAAAAGGTGTCAAAATCTCGCTTCCTTACACCAAATTAGTGTGTGTGTGTAATGTACATGTATTTAGGCAAAAGCTGAGTCTCTTTTCTCTTTTTTTCCTATTTTTTAAAAAATTTAATTTAATTTAATTTAATTTTGTTTTATTTTACTTTATTCTATTATTGTTTTCCTTGATCTGAAATTAAACACCTTTAGAAAAGCCACAGGATGATTGTAATATTTTTACGTTGAAACAGAATGAAAATCAGTGCATTCTCTATTTGTGCATACTCCCATTTTCCTACAGGGAAATCCCTGTTTTGACAATTCGTTCTTGTGCAAAGTGTTGATCCCACTGCCTGTGGATCAGACACTTCTTCATGATGAAGCATAAACACAGTCACAGATTAACATCTTTAACGTCAAAGGGGTTTTTGGTAAGGGTGTTCGTTGGTCAGTAAAATCAACAAAAATATGTATTTATTCTACATATATCTAAGTTCAGCTGCTGGCTTTGTGGACATTTCAGTATCTTCATAATTTCCACATGTTTATCCCAATTTCCCGTAATACTGCTGACAATTTACCTTGACAAAGCTGAAAGACTTGCTAGTGCAACTGTCAGGTTGCAAAATACTGTGCATATGGAAGCTGTGTTACAGGAGGAATGGGAAAGA